>NC_140174.1:2149884-2331491 GCF_963971535.1 Notolepis coatsorum | reverse complement strand
TTCTCTTCTTCTCTGAGAGGTGGTGCTTCTCTTCTTCTCTGAGAGGTGGTGCTTCTCTTCTTCTCTGAGAGGTGGTGCTTCTCTTCTCTTCTCTGAGAGGTGGTGCTTCTCTTCTCTTCTCTGAGAGGTGGTGCTTCTCTTCTTCTCTGAGAGGTGGTGCTTCTCTTCTTCTCTGAGAGGTGGTGCTTCTCTTCTCTCTCTGAGAGGTGGTGCTTCTCTTCTCTTCTTCTCTGAGAGGTGGTGCTTCTCTTCTCTTCTCTGAGAGGTGGTGCTTCTCTTCTTCTCTGAGAGGTGGTGCTTCTCTTCTTCTCTGAGAGGTGGTGCTTCTCTTCTCTTCTCTGAGAGGTGGTGCTTCTCTTCTCTTCTTCTCTGAGAGGTGGTGCTTCTCTTCTCTTCTTCTCTGAGAGGTGGTGCTTCTCTTCTCTCTCTGAGAGGTGGTGCTTCTCTTCTCTTCTCTGAGAGGTGGTGCTTCTCTTCTTCTCTGAGAGGTGGTGCTTCTCTCTTCTCTGAGAGGTGGTGCTTCTCTTCTTCTCTGAGAGGTGGTGCTTCTCTTCTTCTCTGAGAGGTGGTGCTTCTCTTCTTCTCTGAGAGGTGGTGCTTCTCTTCTCTTCTCTCTGAGAGGTGGTGCTTCTCTTCTCTTCTCTGAGAGGTGGTGCTTCTCTTCTTCTCTGAGAGGTGGTGCTTCTCTTCTTCTCTGAGAGGTGGTGCTTCTCTTCTTCTCTGAGAGGTGGTGCTTCTCTTCTTCTCTGAGAGGTGGTGCTTCTCTTCTCTTCTCTGACTTCTCTGAGAGTGGTGCTTCTCTTCTCTTCTCTGAGAGGTGGTGCTTCTCTTCTTCTCTGAGAGGTGGTGCTTCTCTTCTTCTCTGAGAGGTGGTGCTTCTCTTCTTCTCTGAGAGTGGTGCTTCTCTCTCTTCTCTGAGAGGTGGTGCTTCTCTTCTCTTCTCTGAGAGGTGGTGCTTCTCTTCTCTTCTCTGAGAGGTGGTGCTTCTCTTCTTCTCTGAGAGGTGGTGCTCTCTTCTTCTCTGAGAGGTGGTGCTTCTCTTCTCTTCTCTGAGAGGTGGTGCTTCTCTTCTCTTCTCTGAGAGGTGGTGCTTCTCTTCTCTTCTCTGAGAGGTGGTGCTTCTCTTCTCTTCTCTGAGAGGTGGTGCTTCTCTTCTTCTCTGAGAGGTGGTGCTCTCTTCTTCTCTGAGAGGTGGTGCTTCTCTTCTTCTCTGAGAGGTGGTGCTTCTCTTCTTCTCTGAGAGGTGGTGCTTCTCTTCTCTTCTCTGAGAGGTGGTGCTTCTCTTCTCTCTTCTCTGAGAGGTGGTGCTTCTCTTCTTCTCTGAGAGGTGGTGCTTCTCTTCTTCTTCTCTGAGAGGTGGTGCTTCTCTTCTTCTCTGAGAGGTGGTGCTTCTCTTCTCTCTCTGAGAGGTGGTGCTTCTCTTCTTCTCTGAGAGGTGGTGCTTCTCTTCTTCTCTGAGAGGTGGTGCTTCTCTTCTCTCTCTCTGAGAGGTGGTGCTTCTCTTCTCTTCTCTGAGAGGTGGTGCTTCTCTTCTCTTCTTCTCTGAGAGGTGGTGCTTCTCTTCTTCTCTGAGAGGTGGTGCTTCTCTTCTTCTCTGAGAGGTGGTGCTTCTCTCTCTTCTCTGAGAGGTGGTGCTTCTCTTCTTCTCTGAGAGGTGGTGCTTCTCTTCTTCTCTGAGAGGTGGTGCTTCTCTTCTTCTCTGAGAGGTGGTGCTTCTCTTCTCTTCTCTGAGAGGTGGTGCTTCTCTTCTTCTCTGAGAGGTGGTGCTTCTCTTCTCTGAGAGGTGGTGCTTCTCTTCTCTCTTCTCTGAGAGGTGGTGCTTCTCTTCTCTCTTCTCTGAGAGGTGGTGCTTCTCTTCTCTTCTTCTCTGAGAGGTGGTGCTTCTCTTCTTCTCTGAGAGGTGGTGCTTCTCTTCTCTTCTCTGAGAGGTGGTGCTTCTCTTCTCTTCTCTGAGAGGTGGTGCTTCTCTTCTTCTCTGAGAGGTGGTGCTTCTCTTCTTCTCTGAGAGGTGGTGCTTCTCTTCTCTCTTCTCTGAGAGGTGGTGCTTCTCTTCTCTTCTTCTCTGAGAGGTGGTGCTTCTCTTCTTCTCTGAGAGGGTGGTGCTTCTCTCTCTTCTCTGAGAGGTGGTGCTTCTCTCTCTTCTCTGAGAGGTGGTGCTTCTCTTCTTCTCTCTGAGAGGTGGTGCTTCTCTTCTTCTCTGAGAGGTGGTGCTTCTCTTCTCTGAGAGGTGGTGCTTCTCTTCTCTTCTTCTCTGAGAGGTGGTGCTTCTCTTCTTCTCTGAGAGGTGGTGCTTCTCTTCTTCTCTGAGAGGTGGTGCTTCTTCTTCTCTTCTTCTCTGAGAGGTGGTGCTTCTCTTCTTCTCTGAGAGGTGGTGCTTCTCTTCTTCTCTGAGAGGTGGTGCTTCTCTTCTTCTCTGAGAGGTGGTGCTTCTCTTCTCTTCTCTGAGAGGTGGTGCTTCTCTTCTTCTCTGAGAGGTGGTGCTTCTCTTCTCTTCTCTGAGAGGTGGTGCTTCTCTTCTCTGAGAGGTGGTGCTTCTCTTCTCTTCTCTGAGAGGTGGTGCTTCTCTTCTTCTCTGAGAGGTGGTGCTTCTCTTCTTCTCTGAGAGGTGGTGCTTCTCTTCTCTTCTTCTCTGAGAGGTGGTGCTTCTCTTCTCTTCTTCTCTGAGAGGTGGTGCTTCTCTTCTTCTCTGAGAGGTGGTGCTTCTCTTCTCTTCTCTGAGAGGTGGTGCTTCTCTTCTCTTCTCTGAGAGGTGGTGCTTCTCTTCTCTTCTCTGAGAGGTGGTGCTTCTCTTCTCTGAGAGGTGGTGCTTCTCTTCTCTTCTCTGAGAGGTGGTGCTTCTCTTCTTCTCTGAGAGGTGGTGCTTCTCTTCTCTTCTTCTCTGAGAGGTGGTGCTTCTCTTCTCTTCTTCTCTGAGAGGTGGTGCTTCTCTTCTTCTCTGAGAGGTGGTGCTTCTCTTCTCTTCTCTGAGAGGTGGTGCTTCTCTTCTCTTCTCTGAGAGGTGGTGCTTCTCTTCTCTTCTCTTCTCTGAGAGGTGGTGCTTCTCTTCTTCTCTGAGAGGTGGTGCTTCTCTTCTTCTCTGAGAGGTGGTGCTTCTCTTCTCTTCTTCTCTGAGAGGTGGTGCTTCTCTTCTCTTCTTCTCTGAGAGGTGGTGCTTCTCTTCTTCTCTGAGAGGTGGTGCTTCTCTTCTCTTCTCTGAGAGGTGGTGCTTCTCTTCTCTTCTCTGAGAGGTGGTGCTTCTCTTCTTCTCTGAGAGGTGGTGCTTCTCTTCTCTTCTTCTCTGAGAGGTGGTGCTTCTCTTCTCTTCTCTGAGAGGTGGTGCTTTTCTTCTTCTCTGAGAGGTGGTGCTTCTCTTCTCTTCTCTGAGAGGTGGTGCTTCTCTTCTTCTCTGAGAGGTGGTGCTTCTCTTCTCTTCTCTGAGAGGTGGTGCTTCTCTTCTTCTCTGAGAGGTGGTGCTTCTCTTCTCTTCTCTTCTCTGAGAGGTGGTGCTTCTCTTCTTCTCTGAGAGGTGGTGCTTCTCTTCTTCTCTGAGAGGTGGTGCTTCTCTTCTCTTCTTCTCTGAGAGGTGGTGCTTCTCTTCTTCTCTGAGAGGTGGTGCTTCTCTTCTTCTCTGAGAGGTGGTGCTTCTCTTCTCTTCTCTGAGAGGTGGTGCTTCTCTTCTCTTCTCTGAGAGGTGGTGCTTCTCTTCTTCTCTGAGAGGTGGTGCTTCTCTTCTCTTCTCTTCTCTGAGAGGTGGTGCTTCTCTTCTTCTCTGAGAGGTGGTGCTTCTCTTCTTCTCTGAGAGGTGGTGCTTCTCTTCTTCTCTGAGAGGTGGTGCTTCTCTTCTTCTCTGAGAGGTGGTGCTTCTCTTCTCTTCTCTGAGAGGTGGTGCTTCTCTTCTCTTCTCTGAGAGGTGGTGCTTCTCTTCTCTGAGAGGTGGTGCTTCTCTTCTCTTCTCTGAGAGGTGGTGCTTCTCTTCTTCTCTGAGAGGTGGTGCTTCTCTTCTCTTCTCTGAGAGGTGGTGCTTCTCTTCTCTGAGAGGTGGTGCTTCTCTTCTTCTCTGAGAGGTGGTGCTTCTCTTCTCTTCTCTGAGAGGTGGTGCTTCTCTTCTTCTCTGAGAGGTGGTGCTTCTCTTCTCTTCTCTGAGAGGTGGTGCTTCTCTTCTCTTCTCTTCTCTGAGAGGTGGTGCTTCTCTTCTCTTCTCTGAGAGGTGGTGCTTCTCTTCTCTTCTCTGAGAGGTGGTGCTTCTCTTCTCTTCTCTGAGAGGTGGTGCTTCTCTTCTTCTCTGAGAGGTGGTGCTTCTCTTCTCTTCTCTGAGAGGTGGTGCTTCTCTTCTCTTCTTCTCTGAGAGGTGGTGCTTCTCTTCTCTTCTCTGAGAGGTGGTGCTTCTCTTCTCTTCTCTGAGAGGTGGTGCTTCTCTTCTCTTCTTCTCTGAGAGGTGGTGCTTCTCTTCTCTTCTTCTCTGAGAGGTGGTGCTTCTCTTCTCTTCTCTGAGAGGTGGTGCTTCTCTTCTCTTCTCTGAGAGGTGGTGCTTCTCTTCTCTTCTCTTCTCTGAGAGGTGGTGCTTCTCTTCTCTTCTCTGAGAGGTGGTGCTTCTCTTCTTCTCTGAGAGGTGGTGCTTCTCTTCTTCTCTGAGAGGTGGTGCTTCTCTTCTCTTCTTCTCTGAGAGGTGGTGCTTCTCTTCTCTTCTCTGAGAGGTGGTGCTTCTCTTCTTCTCTGAGAGGTGGTGCTTCTCTTCTCTTCTCTGAGAGGTGGTGCTTCTCTTCTCTTCTTCTCTGAGAGGTGGTGCTTCTCTTCTCTTCTTCTCTGAGAGGTGGTGCTTCTCTTCTCTGAGAGGTGGTGCTTCTCTTCTCTTCTTCTCTGAGAGGTGGTGCTTCTCTTCTCTTCTCTGAGAGGTGGTGCTTCTCTTCTCTTCTTCTCTGAGAGGTGGTGCTTCTCTTCTCTGAGAGGTGGTGCTTCTCTTCTCTTCTTCTCTGAGAGGTGGTGCTTCTCTTCTCTTCTTCTCTGAGAGGTGGTGCTTCTCTTCTCTTCTTCTCTGAGAGGTGGTGCTTCTCTTCTCTTCTTCTCTGAGAGGTGGTGCTTCTCTTCTTCTCTGAGAGGTGGTGCTTCTCTTCTTCTCTGAGAGGTGGTGCTTCTCTTCTCTTCTTCTCTGAGAGGTGGTGCTTCTCTTCTTCTCTGAGAGGTGGTGCTTCTCTTCTTCTCTGAGAGGTGGTGCTTCTCTTCTCTTCTTCTCTGAGAGGTGGTGCTTCTCTTCTCTTCTTCTCTG
This sequence comes from Notolepis coatsorum, assembly GCF_963971535.1. Classification (NCBI taxonomy): domain Eukaryota; kingdom Metazoa; phylum Chordata; class Actinopteri; order Aulopiformes; family Paralepididae; genus Notolepis; species Notolepis coatsorum. Next base: position 2,326,249 of record NC_140174.1, on the reverse strand, counting down.
AGAGGTGGTGCTTCTCTTCTCTTCTTCTCTGAGAGGTGGTGCTTCTCTTCTCTTCTCTGAGAGGTGGTGCTTCTCTTCTTCTCTGAGAGGTGGTGCTTCTCTTCTTCTCTGAGAGGTGGTGCTTCTCTTCTCTTCTCTGAGAGGTGGTGCTTCTCTTCTCTTCTTCTCTGAGAGGTGGTGCTTCTCTTCTCTTCTCTGAGAGGTGGTGCTTCTCTTCTTCTCTGAGAGGTGGTGCTTCTCTTCTCTTCTTCTCTGAGAGGTGGTGCTTCTCTTCTCTTCTCTGAGAGGTGGTGCTTCTCTTCTTCTCTGAGAGGTGGTGCTTCTCTTCTTCTCTGAGAGGTGGTGCTTCTCTTCTCTTCTTCTCTGAGAGGTGGTGCTTCTCTTCTCTTCTCTGAGAGGTGGTGCTTCTCTTCTTCTCTGAGAGGTGGTGCTTCTCTTCTTCTCTGAGAGGTGGTGCTTCTCTTCTCTTCTTCTCTGAGAGGTGGTGCTTCTCTTCTTCTCTGAGAGGTGGTGCTTCTCTTCTTCTTCTCTGAGAGGTGGTGCTTCTCTTCTCTTCTTCTCTGAGAGGTGGTGCTTCTCTTCTCTTCTCTGAGAGGTGGTGCTTCTCTTCTCTTCTTCTCTGAGAGGTGGTGCTTCTCTTCTCTGAGAGGTGGTGCTTCTCTTCTCTTCTTCTCTGAGAGGCAGTGTTGGGACTAACGCGTTACAAAGTAACGCGTTACAGAAACGAAGTTACTTTTTGCCGCAACTAGTACTCTAACGCATTACTTTTGAAATTCAGTAACGCTACTTACGTTACTGAATGGTTTGTTAGTTCGTTACTGCGTTCTTTTTATGTAGATTCATAGCGAGCGTCCTTATTTCGCCTGCGTTTGTTTTGTTTACTGTAGACTGAAAGGCGCTATATAAAACGAAGTATTATTATTATTATTATTTCTTTCCGTAGCCTCATTCTGGTTTCGCACTTCTGATTGGCCACTGACGTTCTGAAAGAAATAGGCGCTCTCTACAGTAAACAACAAGAGGACGCTCGCTATGAATCTACATAATAAGAACGCAGTAATAATAACGAACTAACAAACCATTTAGCAACTACTTGGAGAGATAATTAATATACAACATGGAAACGAGATAAAGAACATGTTTGAAGGGCTGCTGGAGTCAACTGGACTAACGTTACATCTCGACCACCGCAGACTGGTGACGGTGAGTGCAATGTGTTCACTGAAACTCAAGATCAACGGATTTTGACTGTACAAAATCTGCCAGGGAATCTCATAATACTAATCAAACAATATAAATATAGTCCTTTCATGCACAATTGATATCCTAACTATTCTAACGTTGCAATGCTTTGATAACAACGCTGCAAGATGGTTATGAATGAATTAATGAATGGATGAATGAATGAATGAATGAAAACTTTATTTAACAGATTGCAGAATGGGTACAATACAGTACGGCTCAATACATACAATTGTTAAGGGGATGCAGACCTGAGAAAGACGTTTGTCTTGTTTCCATCAGGGTCCCCCATTTTCAATTCATATAGACATTTATGACATACACAACATACATGACATTTATGGCATAGGGACATATAGGTATTTAGTACTGATACATTTGTGACATAAACGGTATTCCAATATACAGTACTGTTACCCCTAGATCCTGACAGAGTATATACATATGATGGGGAGGGGACTGTACATTAGGAGGGGGTGGGTGGGTGGGAGAGAAATATACATACAGCGGGGAGGGAATATATAATGAAACGCTCTAGACCACATTGCTTAGCAGAGTTCGGTGATGTGAATGGAAACTGTCAAGTTGATCAACCGATTTTGAGTATATGGGGCATGGGACTTGAGCAATTTTTTTTTTTTTTTTTTTTTTAAATAACTAAATAGTTACTTTTCACAGTAACTCATTACTTTTGGGTGTAAGTAACTAGTACAGTAACGAAGTTACTTTGAAATGAAGTAACTAGTAAAGTAACTGAGTTACTATTTTTCAGTAACTAGCACAACACTGCTGAGAGGTGGTGCTTCTCTTCTCTGAGAGGTGGTGCTTCTCTTCTCTGAGAGGTGGTGTATGTCAGTAACACCCGTAGTTGTCAGGGTGGACAGGGTGAGCAGCTTCAAGTACCTGGGGGTCCACATCTCAGAGGACCTGACATGGTCAACACACATAGACTCAGTCGTAAAGAAAGCGAAGCAGCGCCTCTACCACCTGAGACAGTTAAGGAAGTTCAGAGTATCTGGGAAGATACTCCAGTCCTTCTACTCCGGAGCTGTAGAGAGCATCTTGACTGGAAACATCACTGCCTGGTATGGCAACAGCACGGCACAGGACAAGAAGGCCCTACAGAGAGTGGTGCGCTCAGCCGAGCGGACCACGGGTATTGCACTACCCCCCCTGCAGGTTCTATACAACAAGAGGTGCAAATCCAGAGCCTGCAGGATAATGAAAGACCCTCACCACCCCAACAACAGCCTGTTCATGCTGCTCAGGTCAGGCAAACGCCTGCGAACCCCAGCTACTAGGACAGAGAGACTTCGGCTCAGCTTCTTCCCCCAGGCCATCAGAGCCTTGAACACTGGACTCTCCACACACAAGCACACATGAGCACACGCACAACACACTCACTGTACACGCTCACACACTAGCAGTCAATTTAGCACGAACACGAACACACACACACACACACACACACATGCTGCACACATGCTGCACACGCTCACACTAAACGGTCACTTTACACAATGAAAAGGTCACTTTATAAACTATTTAAAATAAAAAAAAGAACGGGAGTGGTTCTTGTATAGCAATAGATGGATATAGCAAGATAGCATAAGGATATATAGTATACAGTAACTGTATATTGTATAGTATAGTATTGTATAGTAGTGTACATACTGTAAGACCCAGTGCCTCATCCGTAGCTTAACACTGTATCGCACTATCGCAGGACCTTTTTTTGTCTTTTACCATGCATTTTAAACTTTATGTACATTATACCTGTTATGTCTTATTCTTCTTACTTGTATTATTGCACAATCGCTGGGGGCATGACCACCCGCACTTCACTGTATGCCTTGTATGCCGTGACAAATAAAACTCTTGATTTGACTTGACTTGACCATGCGGTCTCCGTGCTGGCGTCAGGGTGGCACAAAACGCATGGGTAGCAGGTCAGGTGATCACTGATCATGTGACATATTTTGGAGTTGGTCCACTGACGATGGATCCACTTTGTGGGCTCACAGAATTTTGGTACTATGAACCGTTACAAACCACGTTTTTATTTCAATGTGGAGCTCACCGCTCTGAATAAAAAGATCTCCCCAGATCCCGGTTAAATCGCCATGGATTCTGTTTCTCACAGTGTCCTGGAAGTTGATCCACTATTCACTGTCTACGGAGCAGCTCCAGGATCTGTCTCCTCATGACATCTTCACCACATCACTGTCTACGGAGCAGCTCCAGGATCTGTGTCCTCATGACATCTTCACCACATCACTGTCTACGGAGCAGCTCCAGGATCTGTGTCCTCATGACATCTTCACCACATCACTGTCTACGGAGCAGCTCCAGGATCTGTGTCCTCATGACATCTTCACCACATCGCTGTCTACGGAGCAGCTCCAGGATCTGTGTCCTCATGACATCTTCACCACATCACTGTCTACGGAGCAGCTCCAGGATCTGTCTCCTCATGACATCTTCACCACATCGCTGTCTACGGAGCAGCTCCAGGATCTGTGTCCTCATGACATCTTCACCACATCACTGTCTACGGAGCAGCTCCAGGATCTGTCTCCTCATGACATCTTCACCACATCGCTGTCTACGGAGCAGCTCCAGGATCTGTGTCCTCATGACATATTCACCACATCACTGTCTACGGAGCAGCTCCAGGATCTGTCTCCTCATGACATCTTCACCACATCACTGTCTACGGAGCAGCTCCAGGATCTGTCTCCTCGTGACATCTTCACCACATCACTGTCTACGGAGCAGCTCCAGGATCTGTCTCCTCATGACATCTTCACCACATCACTGTCTACGGAGCAGCTCCAGGATCTGTCTCCTCATGACATCTTCACCACATCACTGCTATTCAGCTTGAGGAGAAACTGAGCTGTGTAGTGGCCTATTATAGAATTGTGAATACTTTTTTTCACATATTTTTTAATATTTAAAATGCTGCTTTTCCTCTTGTTGCCAGGAAACATTGGTTGAGGCTACGTTCCTTCCCTTGCTTGGACTACGGTGATCTGCCTTGTGGCCCGATGCTTGTCTTGGCTGGATACTGCGCGGCACCACAGTGCAGATCTTTATCACGGGCGGCACAGCTTTCACTCACCACTGCACCCTGTGTGCCAGGTGGTCAGTGCACCCTGTGTGCCAGGTGGTCAGTGCACCCTGTGTGCCAGGTGGTCAGTGCACCCTGTGTGCCAGGTGGTCAGTGCACCCTGTGTGCCAGGTGGTCAGTGCACCCTGTGTGCCAGGTGGTCAGTGGACGTTCAAAACTGCAGTGAAGGGTTTGGAGGCAGATTCAAGTTCCAAGTTTTCAAGTTCAAGCTTTGTTTTATTTGTCACATATATATAATGTACATTTCAGTGAAATGCTTGGTTTTGTTTGAGCGCCCTGAAAATGTGCTTCATACGGTAAGAAAGTCAAAAGAATAAAGTCCATACACTATACAAATATACAATATACAATACAAACCATGATATTGTCCCCCCCCCCCGTTGGGATGAACTTGGGAGTCTGTTCCTAGTTTATCTGCCACACGTTAGCACTCGATAACGTAGCTAGCTAGCTAGCCAGGTTAGCTAACGCTAGTTAGCTGTCCCTGCCTTTAGCTAAGCTACTAGCCGACATGGCTAGCCTGACTGAACGTTCTAACACGCAACAACTTTCATTTTCAGTCCATCTGCCGAACGTCCTCTTCGTCTTGGCATAACCTAATCAATATACTTGGTATTGATAAGCTTACGGCACGTGGCGTTATTTCTTCTGCTCCGATGCTGCACATTTGTTTTTCAAAAGTAGGATGCTCTTGGCCAAGACATCCACTCGCTCCCGTGATTGATTGATTGATTGAACATTATATTAACAGATTGCAGAATGGGTACAGTACAGTACAGTACGGCTCAATACACACAATTGTTAAGGGGATGCAGACCAGAGAAAGACTTTCGTCTTGTTTACATCAGGGTCCCCCATTAGCGCCGAATAGACCCCGTACCTGTACCCCCTCCCCTTGTGGATAATACCGGTCTTCTTCACATCTCTCTACCGACTACCAGACCGACGCCAACCAGCTCCCCCTAGTGTTAGTCCTCCCACAATGCTTTGCACAAAAGTAAACGGGTCATTGAATGAAACCAATAGTATATCTGCAGAGCCGCAGAGCCCGGAACACTATTCTACAAACGTGTCTAATGTGAAATATATAAGCATGTAAGCAAAACTAGATTTTAGGTCTGTGATGGAAAGTGATTGTTAACGTTCTATTTATTTTTATAAAAAAAAATATATATATCTTCTTGCGAGGCCCTGTGCGACCGCACTGCTCGCACGCCCCTAGCGACGGCCCTGTATACAAACTAAAGTACAACCTAAAGTACTAAATCCAGATTCAATTGTCATTTGTAATTGCTTCCTTTAGCTAGATATGGATTTGTCAGGATATGATTCTATGAGTTGCTACTGCATGTTTAGCTGTGTTTTTAATGTTTGCTTTTATGTTGTTTGCAACTCTGCATTGCTGCTCTCTGGAAAAAGAGATATTGTAATCGCAATGGGACTCACCTGGTTAGATAAAGATAATAAAATAAAATAAAAAAATTATAATAATAATAATAATTCACTTTATCCATTCCACCATCTGAAAAGTATCCAATTCAGGTAGCGAAGTGAAAGTATACAACTTAGAAGTTACTTTAAACCAAGGGGCTACTACTGCAAGGTTTTAACCTATCTCGCTCTCTCTTCTTCTCTTTTTGCCACACATGCAGACACAGAAGACACATTTCAATGATTTATTTGTGCCCACATAAATAAATGGTAAAATTAATGGTAAATGGTGCATTTATATAGCTCTTTTATCCAAAGCACTTTACAATTTGTTCCTCACATTTACCCGTTCACTCACACATTCACACACAGACGGCTGGGAGGCGCCCATGCAAGGTGCCAACCTGCTCATCGGGAGCAGTGAGGGGTTAAGTGTCTTGCTCAAGGACACTTCGACACGCTGCTGCCCGGGAGGAGCGGGAATTGAACCGGGAACCTCGACGGCTCTCCCTCCCGATCCAAAAAAATACAAATACAAGTATGTCAAGGACATGAGCACTAATAATGCTGCCAGATATTGAGACACAAAAGTGACTGATTGGCAACCATATTATTGTTGCATAGAAACAGGAGAATAACAACTCACATGATGAAACAGTAGCGGATGAAAAGGTAACAGACAAAAAAACATTTAATCTGTATAAATAGCAGCTTGCTAACTGCTTGGCCCTTCTCTTAGAGAGAGCAGCCATCTGGAGGCCCCTCACCACCTGCTTGTGTACCGAATACACACACAGGTCATTAATACTCACTGGTTTGGCCCCTCACCACCTGCTTGTGTACACGACCTCTAGGCTACCGAATACACACTCAGGTAATTAATACTTAGCCCTCAGCTGTGCAGACTCACTGGTTTGGCCAGATGTTCTGCTATCGTGCCCGGATGATGTGTCTAAAAGAGGTGGGAGTTGGCGGCTGGGTGGCGCAGCGGACATTGCGTTCGTCACCAACGCACGAGACACCGGTATCGAGAATCCGGCTGTCGGCGTTGCCTCCGGCTTGGGCCGGCCGTCATACTAACTCAATTGGCAGAGTTAGCGGGTGGGAAGTCGATGGGTGGTGGTAATCTGGACGTTGTAAACAGCGACCCCTACAGGTCGGTTGGGGCGCCTGCACAGCAGAGACAGGAACATGGCGGGGGCAGTGTGAGCCTCCCACACGTTACTCCTCGCCAAATGAGCGGGTGAAAAGATGCGACTGGCTGCCTACACATGTATCGGAGGGGACATGCGATGGGCTTCTATCCTCCCTACAACCGGCCAGTGGGGGGCACATGCGAGCAACGTTCAAGACAGGGGAGGGGAGAATTGGCACGGCTAAATTGGGATGGGAGAAAAAATAGAAAAAGAGGAGAAAAAGTGGATAAAAAAAAGAGGTGGGAGTTGTGCTATTCATTGCCTTTAAAAGCGTTGGTAAATCAGACATGACATATCCTGGTTTATGTCTTATGGTCTACAGGGCAAGGATGACAGTAGCGTATGAAGGGAGTAATGATGGGAAGAACTTTGGGTCAGTGACCGCAGTTTTGCCTGTTAGATTTCAACCTTTGGGGAAATGTCCTGTTTTTTCGCATTATACAGGCTGGACATGCAGGCTATTTCTAGTGAAACATTAAAGGATAATAAATATAGCCTGTATACCGTTTCTGCTCTGCAAGCTGTTTTTTCCTCTGTCTCCGTGTCATTCTTCCTTATCGTTACCTTAATGATTTATTATAATAACCCTTTCAACTCTAAATAACTCCCAGTTCCTATGGTACTCTCAGATTCAGATTCAGAGTTTTTATTTGCCACATGGAAGCAATACAATCATACAGTTTTCATACAAAATCATAAATACAGTTCTACCATGGGCAAAAGGAGCAGGAAGAAGAATAAATCTTATGGTTACCTGTCCCCTCTTCTTAAACTAAACAAGTGTCAGTATCAGTTTCATTTAGGGATGTCCCGATCCGATCACGTGATCGGAATCGGCGTCGATCACGTGCTTTTCAGAGTATCGGGGATCGGGAAAAAATAATAATAAAAATCGGCAGTCAAAAAAAGAAAATTTTTATTCAACAAACATGACCATGTCCACGTCTTAAACTCATACGGAGGCCTTAGTTTTGGTTTTAAATTACATATAATATATCATCATTAATGTATTTATTGTCACACAGAGCAGAATAATTTTCCACAACAAACACATTCCCCTTTAATTTTCACCGTTGCAACAAACACCCCTTTAATTTAGACGCTACACGCTACACGCGGCTCGACCACAACAACAACAACACGTCGCTCCCGAAACACGGTTAATATCCACTGACTTGAGCAGCTAGACTTAATGTCAGAGGTTTGGAACTAAGCATTTAAAAATAGAAAGTCAAGCCAGTTGCAATGTTTGCAAGGAGGACAGCCGGCTGGAGGCGAAGTTTTCAGACTAACTTTTGGAGGATAACGTTACGTGACTGAGGATGATCGTCGGATTCGTCGGCGTTTCAGACCAGAATGGACCATTACGTAAGTCGAACACTGAATGTATACTAATGTGCAAACATATATTGAAACTTTTAATATTTCTCATATGAAGCAGAAGCACATTTCTCAGGGTGAATGTAATAACAAACGCCTCCGCGCTCGCGCCCCGGATATAGGCAACAGATGGGCTTGTCTCGCTCCACCAGTTTCTGACAAATGCGTCAAAATTGATTACTAATGTGAAAGATCGGATCGGAAACGATCGGATCGATAGATATTTAAAATCACATGCTCGGGATCGGATCGGAAGCAAAAAAAGGCGATCGGGACACTTTCATTTGTTCATTTCAAACCATACAACCTATACAATACAAGACAACCACAAAACAGCACAACAACCACCACAAAACACTAGACAGCAGCAACAACGGACACCACCCATGGTCCGAAAAGTGGGATGGAAGAAGCCAAGCCTGTGAACTTCCATTCCCCACACCCCGGACATCACCCGCTACACACACAACATGTAACACAGCTCCGCTTCCCACATTCCCCCGACATCTCAACAAGACACACATGAGTCTGACCAGTCAATACATATTTTATATACATACTCCTTTTAATGCCAAACATCATGTTCACCCTCCTCCTTATACCTTTCCAATATTCCTTTTTTTTTTACTTTCTTTTAAACTGGTATATGTTTTTACTCAATTTAACCTCTTCGTCCAATCCATTCCATAATCTCACTCCACAAACAGATATACACATAGATGTTAGAGTGGTTCTTACACCCGGTTGCTGGAGTTTCTGTTTCCCTCTAAGATTATAAATCCTGGTTCCTCTAGAACTGTGAATCTATATTATTCTGATTCACGACGGCAGTGATTTATGACCACAGTGCATCGCCGAACAGGACGAGCGTAGCCACCAGTTATATCACAGTCAACAGAACACACACAGTATGTCTCCACGCTGTGGGCACCTGAAGAAGATCGCACTGCTAGAAACGAGGGTCCAGTACTTCCAAGACCAATCAGCGCTTCCAGAGTTCTGACCAGTGGCGGCTGGTGAGAATTCTTCTAGGTGGGGCGGAACTATGTGTTGGGGATAAGGGTTCCACACGGACAATATTGTTGGTTGCTTTCCTGTCTAAAAAAATCTGTTCCGGTTAAAAAATATAGAGTGTTTTGTGATGAATGTACTGTACATAACTATCAATAGACTAGCTAGCTATTTGTCTGTATCTCTTTCACTGTAATTTTTTTTTATCTATTCTATTCTACTATTTTATTGCACTGCACTGCACTATTCTATTTTACTCTGACTACTGTAGGTTCAGTGATGAGCCGGTGCAGGTCTTTGATGCCCCTGTTAATCAAAATCAAATCAAATAGACAGTACTGCTACATCTATACATTTATGACATATCAGATTTGCAAATACAGTACTGTTTGTGATACAAAAGTGTCCAGAAAAGGAGTGTATATACATTTGGCGTAGAAACTGTACATTGGAGGAGGTTGGTTGGGTGGGTTGGGTGAGGGCTGTACATTGGAGGTGGGGGGGGGGGGTTGGGTAGGGGACACACACACATTTTACACTGTGCATTGGAATATTGACAAAGCCTTACTTGGTCATTTACTGTACAACTAGGTTAGGACATTTGTAGGGGCCAGTTTCGAATTGCAGTCTCACGTAGGTGTTTTTTGAGAGTGTTTTTGAAAGTGGGTAGCGATTCACATTCCTTTACAGCTTTAGGTAGGGCGTTCCACATTGATGTGGCATAATACAGTGGGTACAATACAGTACAGCTCAATACACACAATTGTTAAGGGGATGCAGACCAGAGAAAGACTTTCGTCTTGTTTACATCTCTCATGCTTAACCGAAAGGTCTTCACCCCAACTCAAACCGTCTCACTCAGACGCAACCTGCCCTCCCTATCCCCCTCCACCCTCTCCTCTGACATACTATCCACTCTACCTTTGAGTGACACCTTCTCTGCTCTCTCCACAGAGATGGCAACCTCCACCCTCCTCTCAGCCCTTGCAACCTCCTTCGACAAGCTCTGTCCCCTCGTTGAGAAACCTGCCCGCCGTTCCCCACCCAGTCCATGGCTGACAGATCCAGTGAGAGAACAAAGACAGGTCCTGAGAGCAGCTGAAAGGAAGTATAGAAAGTCACGCCTCACTGCTGACATCGACACATATCACAACCTCTTGTTAACATTCTCCAAAACCATTACTAATGCCAAAGCTTCTTTCTTTCACCATAGGATCGAGGCCTCTGCCAAGAATCTTCGCAAACTGCATGCTACCATGTCCTCCCTCCTCACTCCCCCCCCACCCCCCCCTCCCTCATCTTTCTCTGCCGAAGACTTTGCGATCTTCTTTGAGGAAAAAGTGGAGAACATCCGCAGCTCCTTCTCCCAACCCCCACCCATTCCAAATGCTGAATCGAGAACCTCATCCTTCACTCTGTCATCTTTCTCTCCCATTACAGAAGCCGAGACCCTGACACTGGTAACGTCGAACCGTCCGACTACATGCCAGCTGGACCGGCTACCTTCCCCACTCCTCCAGTCCATAGCACCAGACATCCTCCCATTCCTAACTGCAACCATCAACTCCTCACTCAACTCGGGGGTGGTCCCCACCTCCCTAAAACAAGCCAGAGTCACGCCCCTCATAAAAAAACCATCCCTGAACCCTACCGTCATAGGCAACTACCGTCCTGTCTCTCTTCTCTCCTTCCTTTCTAAAACACTTGAACGTGCTGTATCCAACCAACTTACTGCTTATCTCTTACAGAATGACCTCCTAGACCCTAATCAGTCAGGCTTCAGGACTGGTCACTCCACAGAGACAGCCCTCATTGCGGTCACAGAGGCACTTCACTTAGCAAAAGCGAAAGGCCTCTCCTCTGTCCTGATTCTCCTAGATCTATCTGCAGCCTTCGACACAGTCAACCACCAGATCCTCCTCGCGGCCCTCGCAGGAATGGGAGTGGCTGGCTCTGCGCTGACATGGTTGTCATCATACCTCAATGACCGCTCCTACCAAGTGTCATGGAGAGGGACCCTGTCGGCCACCCGCCCCCTGCGGACGGGTGTCCCCCAGGGCTCGGTTTTAGGACCCCTTCTCTTCTCCCTCTACACTAAATCACTGGGTAACATTATCACGTCTCATGGCTTCTCCTACCACTGTTATGCCGACGATACTCAACTCTTCCTCTCCTTCCCTCCCTCAGATATCCACGTCTCTGAGCGGATCTCGGCCTGTCTGTCCGACATCTCCGCCTGGATGACGACCAACCACCTCAAACTGAACCTAAGCAAAACAGAATTGCTCCACCTGCCGGCCAAATCCTCCCCCCTGACCGACCTTTCCATCACAGTCGAGAATGCAGCTGTGACCGCGTCCCCGACCGCCAAGAACCTTGGTGTTGTCCTCGACGACCAGTTGAACTTCTCTGCTCACATCGCAGCGACAACCAGAACCTGCCGATTCCTCCTGAGCAACGTCAGAAGGATACGCCCCTTCCTGACAAAAGAAGCCACCCAACTCCTCGTCCAATCAACAGTCATCTCCCGCCTCGACTACTGCAACGCACTGCTCGCTGGCCTCCCGGCCACTGCCACTAAGCCTCTTCAACTCATTCAGAACGCAGCGGCCCGCCTGATCTCAAACCTACCGAAGTCGGCCCATGTCACCCCACTTCTTAGGGACCTGCACTGGCTCCCCATTGCTGCACGAATCCGCTTCAAGGCCCTTGACCTAGCATACCGTGCGGCAAAGGGAACTGCTCCCGCCTACCTCCGGTCAATGGTCTCTAACTACACACCCTCAAGACCCCTACGCTCTGCATCTTCTGGCCGCCTCAGACCTACTCCTATCCAAGCTCCGGGAGGGTCATCAAAGAGAAGTCGCCTATTCTCAGTCCTTGCCCCACAATGGTGGAATGAACTACCCACCCCAGTTAGGACAGCCGAAACACGTCCAATCTTTCGCCGTCGACTAAAGACTCACTTCTTCAACCATTATCTGAATTAAAAAAAAAAAAAAAAATAAAAAAAAATCTAACCCTAACTAACCATACTGTCATGCACTTGTCCTAATAAACTAACCTACACTGTAGCACTCAACACTTTGATGAACATTGTTACTCAGCTGATAGAGTTGTGCTCTTCCTGATGGCTTGTCGTACAGAACTTGTAAGTCGCTTTGGATAAAAGCGTCAGCTAAATGACTAAATGTAAATGTAAATGTACATCAGGGTCCCCCATTTTCAATTAATCATGACACTGCGGTGGCCAGGAGCGCGCAACAAGATGGTATACATTATGGTATATGATTTATGAATAGTATATTCCACTATAGCAGTATATGGTGTGCTGTACATTTGAATCTAATCTAATTTTGAGAGTGCAAATGTAACAGTAAAGTGCAATAGTGATATACAATGAACAGGTGATTAAACTGTGTAAAATATATAAATTAGTACTACTGAGTAATAGTGCTAATCACTACTCAGATGTATGTATAGAGTTGTAGTATAATACAGTGATACTCACTTTGGTTGAATGGAATCATTGACACAGATACCATCCAAATAGTAATCTTGACTTTAATGTGGGTCTACAGTAACTTAAAAACACATGAACACACAGTGCACTCGCTCACACCATAGGTCACTTTAAACACAAAGGACACTTTAAGAAAATAACTTGTTGTGATTAATGCATAATATAGTTAGTAATAGCAATTATAGCATAGGGGCATAGCAGTAAAACTATATATTGTACATAGGACCCAGTGCCTTTAAGTAGTAGCTCAAAACCCCACTCTGTAGCTGATGGCGATGGAGTGGAAATAGTCTCCAGTTTGACAGGTATCTGCAACATAAAAAGAAAATAGCCATTAGAGAAGAGAACTGGGTATGGAAAATGATATAGATATAAAGAAGACACTATGGTAGTAAGTCATACTGGCCAGCAGCGTAACTAGTAAGAGTAGGTAAGGGATGTACAGATATAGATATAGTATCTACAGATATGTAAATGTCATTAACAGATTGCAGAATGAGTACAATACAGTACAGCTCAATACACACAATTGTTAAGGGGATGCACAGACCAGAGAAAGACTTTAGTCTTGTTTACATCAGGGTCCCCCATTTTCGTTAACGTTAACTAATATTACGCGGCCAGTGTTGAAAAGCCTTGAGGTCGCATTAGATTTTCGAGAGACCATAACGTTAACTTGACAGCAATCTGGATACAGCTTTATTTGAGCAGTTGCTACTGTAACGTTACCTTAGTTGACTACATAACTGTAGTAAACAAACTAACGTTAAACCGAAGTTAGCTTACCAGTAAATTCAGTACAGCGACAGCTGAAATCCACAGGACAGCCTGGTCACAATAATCGACGGGCCAGTTACATTTCCCCCAACCAGAGCCTAACTAGAGCCACATTCTGCGAATCAGAGGCAGAGTAGGGCGGGTCTTCGGTGCCAGCACGTATGGGTTGTCTCGTAAAGAATAATACTGCACTGTATCTGAGTATCTAGATGATTATCCATAAAAAACGCACGTTAATCGAAAATACCACACCATTACTGTACCAATGACAGTCAAATAATCTACAGAAAAGCATTACATTGCAAAATAATATGTCCAAGACTAGTGTCGCATGCACACACACACACACACAGATTGTAGAATAGCTCCCACTCTCCACCGTGTAACTCGACTCCCCCTACTGGTTGAACCAGGCAGAGCAGCTTAAAAAGACGTCATCTAGCGTCATCTAGCTTGCTACCGGCGGTAGACGCCTCGTTTTCCAGTCCCACATCTGTAGCATTAGCAAGCAGACAGTTTTGACGTTGTATTGACAGTAAAACCTTAGCACTTTGAGATTTGGTTCCAAATGTGAAGTGCACTACAAATTAAATGTATTATTATTATTATTATTATTATTATTATTATTATTATTATTATTATTATTATTATTATTATTATTATTATTATTATGTTGAATAAACGTTAATAAACAAACTATTTTACCCAAGGATATATCCATGAAATTCGGATTTCGGACGGAGCAGATAGCTAACGTTAGCTCAATTGTTAAGCCATTTATCTGTCTATAAGATAACAAGTGATGACTTCTGTTTAACTTAATGTTGAAGCATATACTGAAGCATATTTTTTTCGCTTGCTTACCTTCGACTCATACAGCCTTGTTGTTGATGTTGTCCGACTCCAACTTGTCCACAAGCCTTAACTCTTTCTCTGCCAGCTATTATCCTCATCCTGTAGTAAATGTGCCATGCTAAAATATAGGCATGTTCACTGTGCGTCGCGGTGTCTGCTACATATATGATATGATGCAAATGAGTCAGAGGACCAGCTATATAGGACTGGATTGTTCTGTGAACCTTTTGAAATGTCTTGTAACACTGAATCATCATGTTTCAATTAAAGCCTTTGATTAATGAATCCACTTGAGAGAACTCTATTCTTCACACTCTTGAAAATAAGCAGCTTGTGTCTTCTCCTCATATGTTGTCAGATGATATATTATACCACAGGGGTTCAAACCACTAGTTGTTTTTTGTTGCTGATATTTTTCTCCTTCTTCTTTGGAAATGTCATGTGCAGATTCCGGTGAGATGATAAATGGGAGCATCATAGAATTCGGCCCATTGATTGGAAGTTGTGTGCAAGCGGTGGCAAAGAAATATGACTCCAACCGGCCTGATGGGGGCGCTATAATTAAAGGTCAAAGTCTTGGACTTACTCCTACGCCTTAAGTCCAATTTACACAAAACTTACAACAGACTAACTATCTATCCTCACCCTACAATTTTGCCTCAAGGAACCATAAAGTCTGCCATATTGGATTGTCAGCCATCTTTTATAAAGATTTCAATTTTTTTTACTTTTATATTTACACATTTTTTACATCAGTAAGTCCGATTGCTACCAAATGTTCAATCATTATTGGATCATGCGTATCAAAAGTTGTATAAGGCTTGTTGATATGGTTCTTTAGTTTTGAAGATATTGACCAATGAACTTCAAAAGCACTAAGCACAGAAATAGACGTCATTCAACAACTGTTGGGGCACAAAACATCTGGATATATCCAGATAAATATCAGAAACATACTGTACCCTAAAGGTTTAATTCAAATCGTCCATCGGGGCGCTACAAATACAAAGAAAGTACATGGCATAAAAAAATCAGACTATATCAAACAACAACTACCGTATCAAACAATAAAAAACACAACACTGCTGAACCATGTGTGAACTTATTTTAAAGTTTTAACACTCCGTATATTATGTTTGAACCCAGGGAATTGCTGCTTGCGGCTCTATTTCTCACTCTGTACTTGTTATTCTCTCAGATCCTCTCTCCACACTCCGCTAGGTCCTAGAGACACGGGGAGAGAATCTGAGGGAATAGCAAGTGATGCTGTCAACACTAACTCAACTCTTTCAAACAGCTCTCTGAAGAGTGGACTGTGTGTGTTGGATAATAATAATAATAATAATAATAATAATAATAATAATAATAATAATAATAATAATAATAATAATAATAATAATAAATAATAATAATAATAATAATAATAATAATAGATTCAATTTGTACCGCACTTTATATTCGCGAGAATCTCAGAGTGCTACAGGAGATATAGACAAAAAGTTAAATGAATAAAACGATTAAAATGAATAAAAACAATTCAAATGAATAAGACAACCAATGAAATGGAAGAACATAAAAGTAAAATAAAATAAAATAATAATAAAATGAAAAGTAAAAGAAAAATTCAGGCAAAAGCCTTGTTAAAAAGAAATGTTTTTAGGCCCCTTTTAAAAGCCTCGACGGACTGTGGTGCCCTCAGGTGGATGGGGAGAGCATTCCACAGTGTGGGTGCGGCAGAGCAGAAGGCGCGATCGCCCATGGTGTGCAGCTTAGTCCTGGGGGCTTTGAGGAGGTAGGCTGTGCCGGAGCGGAGGGAGCGTGAGGAGGACTGGTAGACGGTGGGCCGAAGGTCTCTAGAGGCTTCCGTTAATAAAATGATTGATCTGGTTAAACAGACTATATGTTATTGTAATATGAACTACATAATATACTATAATAACACATTTCCGTTTGTTGGCAACGGTTGTTGGGTCATATCTTTATGAAATTAATGTGTTGATAAGATAAAAACTACCTACGTTTGTGAAAAGGGGCGTTGCTGCGGAACCAATCAAAACGCGTTACAACGTCAGGTGACTTGATTTCTCCCAATGACATTCCTCAAGCTCCGGAAACTAGGAAGTAAATTTGCGACTAGTCTGTTGACAACACTGGATAGCTCTGCATCGGTAAGCTCTCAATACTCATATACATTACTATTGAAATGCATTTTTACTTAACTCTACAGCATTATTCAAACGTGATAGGAAGTTATGAGTCATCAGCTGTTTATATGCATCCGTTTTGACTTCCGATTACACATTGGAAAATATTGTAGCCAGCTCACAGACTAACGTTACGTTAGCATTTTAACTTTCTCAGATAGCAATCTAACATTACGTTAGTGTAAATCAAACAACTCTAACCCAATACTAATAATAGTAACTTGTTTCACATTCTTGCTGTGTGTTACACTATGGTATAGCGGTATGTGTTGTTGCCTGTGACGTTGTACTGCTACTATACATCTATTTATGACATACCAGATTTGTAAATACAGTACTGTTTGTCACAAGACGTTGTCACAACAGTTACATATGTACAAAATATACTGTCTCATAAATATACTCTTCCAATATATAAATATACATATAAATATATTGTTTTAGATGCTGTTGTCACTATGAATTACAAATGGGGGGCCCTGATGTAAACAAGACAAACGTCTTTCTCTGGTCTGCATCCCCTTAACAATAGTTTGATATTGGATGGTCCCTGTGCTGTTGTTTACTGTCTATCTGTATGTCATGTATGTAATATGTTATGATGAATTGAAAATGGGGGACCCTGATGTAAACAAGATGAAAGTCTTTCTCTGGTCTGCATCCCATTAACAATTGTGTGTATTGAGCTGTACTGTACTGTACCCATTCTGCAATCTGTTAATATGATGAATAACGTTATCTATTGTAGTAACAATGTTCCAAAATGTATTGATTGTTTTTCTGTTTCCCCAGATGCTCAACCCTGGACCACACGACAGATATATTCTAGGCCTAATTAACCCTAGCCTGAGGGTTCTATAGTAATCAATCATGCAAGCTCAAAGATTGAGCTCTTGAGGTGACTGCTCTATATCAAGAACCATTATCAGAGTGGCAACTGCAGGACCTGTATTTCCCAAAACAATGAATATCATGATTGAATGAGAGGCCATGGTAAACAGCACAGTGAATAAACAATGTGCAGTCCCTTTATATATTGTTCTGGATAGAAGTGGGGCCAGGATAATCTGCAAGAGCTCAACTTTTGAACAAGGATGGTCATCCTCTCACATAAGCTGTCCGGGGACGACTCACACAGCTCTCTACTCTCTGGGCCCTGGACTGGACACCCCTCCACTGTACTAGTTACACATTACACACATACAAATGACAATAACACTATGTAACAACCATCAAATGCACTCACAGCACACACATCCACACGCACACACTCACTATTAAACAAACAACTGACTGCAGCACCCACTTTAGAACACCTAAACACACTTTATATTTATTGGCAAAGAATTTTCACTACAACCCATACCTCATTACACCTTACTGTAAATTGTACCTCATCCCATTTCTGCATTGTACTGTATAGTATATTGTATTGTAACTCAGTTACTTTTCTACTCTGCATTGTACATTGTATGTATATATTGAACAATTGTCTACGTACTTGACTTCTATTTTATACTTATCTATTTTTATCTAGCACAATCTCTGGAGCAAAACAGAAAGAAGCATTTTATATAAAAGTATTCTGTACTTCTGTATGACAACTAATAAAGAAACTTGAACATCAAAAAATCAACATTCTGTTCTCTATGCCAGGCTAGATCTGACCTTGACTCATGTTACAGGATTAATACACACTTTATACACAAATTGCATATAGCATTCTCTTTGGTAGCATTCATTCTGTGTTTATTGTGTCATACTGGGGAATAATATTAATATTATTATGTCCTATTGGGGACATAATTAAAAATTCTGAGCAATTCAATCGTTTTTTTTATGGAGAGGACGTCTGACATTAATTGAAAACTGTATTAACAGATTGCAGAATGGGTACAATACAGTACAGCTCAATACACACAATTGTTAAGGGGATGCAGACCAGAGAAAGACTTTCATCTTGTTTACATCAGGGTCCCCCATTTTCAATTCATCATAACATATATGACATACATGACATACAGTAGGCCTACTGCTACATCTATACATTTAATTATGACATACCAGATTTGCAAATACAGTACTGTTTATGATACAAAGAGTCCAGAAAACAATTGCAGATGGGATGCAGACCAGAGAAAGACGTTTGTCTTGTTTACATCAGGGTCCCTCATTTGTAATTCATAGTGACAACAGCATCTAAAACAATATATTTATATGTATATTTATATATTGGAAGAGTATATTTATGAGACAGTATATTTGCAGTCCAGAGAAAGACTTTCGTGAGAGACCAACAAAGTGAGGTATGTAAAAACTTGGAATCAAATTGTGGTCGTAGATCTAACGTTAATATCACGTTAACAATCTAATGGCTAGAAAGCTCACCTGACGTCGATATGGCTTAATACAGTGCGAAATACAATCTTATAGTAAGAAACAAAACACAAGTTGAACATAGTTTTGAACGTTTTATTACAATAGTATTTAGGTCGGACCGTCGGATCTAACGTTACCATCTAAAGCTCATCTGTGACGTCGTTATGGTTAATACAGTGCGAAATACAATCTTATATAGTAACAAAACAATACACAAATTGAACATAGTTTTAAACGTTTTATTACAATAGTAGTTACTGTCTCATGTTGCGATGTATAGCTAGCGTTCCAGTCAGATTCTCCGTTCTTGTTGACAATTTTGGGGTCCGTACTTCCCGTTTCTGTATCCTGATTGGTTTATCAGCTAGAGGTGTCCCAAGATATGCATGAGCAAACATTGAATCTAAATGTAAGATTACAAACACCGATGACTAACAGACGGCTGGCCAACAAACGTATTTTGACTCAACATAATAACTAGATATTACACACAAAGAATTGTGTAGTCTGCCAACATGGATCAATCAAGTTCACTTTAGACTGACTCGGCCTCCCCTCTATGGTAGGGATGTGCATCTCCTCACTGAGGCCGATGCGATGCGCATCTCGATACGGTGCCAACGATACGATACATTAACGATACATTTGAAGCACCGGGCGATGCGATACGATTCACCCCCTGTTGAGATACGATACGATACGATTCGATACGATTTGATTCAACATAATGCGATTCGGGGCGATACGATGCGATTCAACACGATGCAAAATAATGATAAAATGTTATGGTATGACAGAGGATTTGGTTGTATTCCTTATATGCAGCTTATATTATTATTAAAAATAAAATAATCTACTGTAAGACAATTTATATAAAAACTCTTGGGTGCCTAAGAAGACTTTTGCATAAACTGTCTTTTCTATCCACTTTAGCTAAAAACACACACACAATGTATATACACACTACTGTGAGACAATAATAATCATACACAAAGGGATAATGGCTTATAGCAGACTTAAATGATTTTATAATATTTCAGATAATGAAATTAAATGTTTATCATCAACTATCCAATTAGTATTTATATTGTAACGTTTGGCCACGTTAAATCATTGAACAGAGAGAGAGAGAGAGAGAGAGAGAGAGAGAGAGGGGGGGGGGGGAGAGAGAGGGAGAGAGAGAGAGAGAGAGAGAGAGAGAGAGAGAGAGAGAGAGAGAGAGAGAGAGAGAGCCCGTCTGAGTCGCGTAGTTGATGATGTCACACACTAGGCTAGGATCGGATGTCAACAGAACACACGGAGCCTGGATAGCCTGCTGCATGAAGCGATATAAAGAAACCAATAGCCAATAAATGTGAAGTTATCTTTGAACCTGTTGTCAAGCGTCTTCAATATACCCCCCCCCCCCCCCCCCCCCCTCCTCACTAATGGAACTGGTGTTGCGTTAGTTAGTTAGACACTGTAGTTTAGTTTAGCGTTAGCTGAACGGCTAACTGGCGTTAGCCAGAGGAAGCCCAATTCTATTCATGTCCTCGACTTCCACTGTTTGTTGTTGAACTTGTTAACTGTGACGCGGCTCTCGCCTTCTGTATTAGTAGTATAGTATCAGCTGTGTGCAGTCACAGTGCACTGCTGACAGAAGTGGATGAGAGGAAATTATATTAATGCATCGGTTTTGACCGACGCAAAGACGCTACAACAAGATGCATCGCGAGTTCAACCTGAGTTCTAGCCGGTGCGCACGTATTCCACCGGTGCACGCGCATCGTGAACGTGTATGCCGGCGCACCGATGCAAATCGATGAATCGTCACATCACTACTCTATGGGGGGTGAGGAGTTCCTTGAGGTAGGCATGGATAGGATAGATACAGTAGATCTGGGCCCTGTTTCTTGTACCTGGTTCAACTAAGTCGATCAAGATGTCATTATCCAGCTTCAGTTAACCCGATGTTCGAAGCCGGGATTTTCCTGTTCCTCGAAGGTGGATTCAGTCTTGTTAACTCAAGCCAGACTTGCGACTCAGGCTAAATGCGCGCGGCCGCTTCAGGCGAAAAGCCAGCACGTATCGATGGCAGAGATCCTGATTCTCTAACGGCATTGATTGATTAATTGATTTAAAACTTTATTGACAGATTGCAATACGGCTCAATCGCCTCGCCGACAAGTTAAATGCGTTATCTATAGGCAAATTTTAAGTCCCTCATTACCTCAATCAATCAGATTATATTTCTTTAAACTTGCCTGCTGGATTGAATAATCAAATGAGATCTTGCTAGCGAAAATAATTAGTTAAACTTATACAGAATTACGATACGGCTCTCTTACCCATTGATTGATGTATAGTCAATCTTTAACTTATCTCCAATGTGGTCTAACGGGTTGTTGTTTTGACTATCACGCAGACGACCGGGGTTCGAGACCCTAGTCTTTTCCTTCTTTTTGCAATATAGGAATAATTCAATTTGGTGCACGTTGAGAGCTATATAAAGAATGACATCCTCAATGCATGTAGATTTATAATATTTTAACTTAAAACCAGGCTACTTTGGCGTATAATCATTAATATTATATTCAAAAAAATCATATTGGAAACACCGAGTTTTGAACCCCGGTCGCTGGGTTGGCAGGCTTGAGCACTACCGCTGCACCACTGTGCCAGATGGGATAAATTCATTGTTTATACATTAATGAACGAGAGACCCGTGTTTAGAATATCCTTTGTTTTGAATGAAGTTTATCTCTTTATCCTCATTCATTAATGTGACGTCAACGGCTCATTCAACTTCTCAAATCCGTCAAACAGCGCATCTCATCAGACATCTTAATCCCAGTTACAATTAAAATAACCACATAATGTGTACATCGCACGAGCGAGCGCCACGGTATATATAACGTGCATTATTTAGGACAAAGTGAATTTAGTATCAGCATTTTGGGTCTATTTTACATTTCAAAAGCCCCCTCTGGAAGAATGGAGCACAAAAACGTAATTCAGAATGGTATAATGCAGATCGTAGACTGTGGGAATAGTTTCAGGAAACGGGCTGTCACTTCTTTGCGGGGGCGTGGCGATGGTTCAGGCTAACTTGAACTTAAACTCTGCTTTCGACCAGGCTCAAACTTTTGGATCTGTTGTCATGGTGATTTGGAAAATCCACGTACGGGGAACCGGAAAGTCCGGCTAACTCAGTTATCCAGTTAAAGTTATCCGGCTAACTCAGTTATCCAGGTACAAGGAACGGGGCCCTGGATGAGATAGGTTGAATGTGCTGGGTTGAAGAGTGGACCGTGTGTGTTGGACGTGCTGGGTTGAAAAGTGGACCGTGTGTGTTGGACGTGCTGGGTTGAAGAGTGGACTGTGTGTGTTGGATGTGCTGGGTTGAAGAGTGGACCGTGTGTGTTGGACGTGCTGGGTTGAAGAGTGGACTGTGTGTGTTGTATGTGCTGGGTTGAAAAGTGGACCGTGTGTGTTGGACGTGCTGGGTTGAAGAGGCTCACCACCGGCATGTCGGGACCAGACGTCCAATGTTTTAATTTCTACATTGCAATCTTTCGCTGTCGACTAAAAACACACTTCTTCAATCAATATCTGAAATGAAGAAGAAGGAAAAAAAACACTAACCTTCTTACTGTCCTATACTACTGTTACAAAGGGTCAGATTAAACCGAATATATATATTTATTGTTTGATATCCCTTGTATAATATTTGTATATCGTTTGATATCCCTTGTATATTATTTGTATATATACACGGAATATCCCTTTACCTGTGTACAAACCAGAGTAATATTCGCTCTCCTATTGGACAGCGACCCCCAGGCGCCAACGACCAAGCCCCCAACGGCAAGTTCAAAGGCAACTCCGGGCATGTCGGTACATGCCCAGAGTCTGCGCAGTAATACGAGACAGAACTGAGGTTGGCACTAGATAATCACCTTACGTATAAATACGGCGCAGGTGTAAAACAGCAGTAGTTCAAGTTCAGTGTCCAAGCCTTCACCACGCATACAACGTGCAGTGAAGTGAGCAACCTTGCATCTAAATAGAGCATTGAGAACCGCATGCGAATAGAATGCTAAAGTGTCAGAGTTTAACGCAGTAACGTTGAGTTCGAATCAAGCGAATGTGAAGTAATAGTCAATCATTTATAGTGTATCGTGCGGCTACAGTTCTTCAGTGACCAGCATTACCATCGGTTCGTCGTGTATTTAGCTAGTGCACTTATCCAGGCTGTGCGGCCTAAATCCGTGCCCACACCCGAGGAGTCCTAGGCGAGAACCGTTGGATATGTACACAGGAGAACCTACACCGGCGACTGCAGAACCATTTCTGGTTGGATTATATTGCTTTGGGACCGTGACCACTGGAGAAGAGTACCGTCGATTCCACTGTCGTTTGGGATTTACCCCCGTGAGGATCATCACTCGGGCCCGCCTCTAGGAAGAGGCTGGCTAGCTGTCGTCAATGCTATTCGAGCATCTTGGATTACAACTGTTGCTTTGTCTGCTGATCAAGGGAGTACATGCACCGGCTCCTGTATCTGGAGCCTCGTTATTCCTCGTTGACCCAGACTTTGTACCCGAACATTCCTCTACCCCTACAGGCCTTACACCCCGGAGGGAACCCCCCAGTGTCTCCAGCTGGTACCGGTGTGGCCCATATAATTGCTATACCACAGGTGGCGTCAGCTTAGACCCATCATAGTATTCATACTATTCTCATTGACTTATGCTCTTGACTGACTTTACGTATGTTCTTCGCCATACAAGCGCGAGCCTAATTCTCAATCTGTAACCTAACGTTGCTTAATAATAATAAATAACCCTCCAATAGAACTTTATGTGTCAATGCCGTATTCTTGTGTGGGTGTTCACCATATATATTCATGTACTGTCTGGCCAGTAATTAAAGTACATAACTAGTAGTGGTTTAATATATCACAATCTTTAATATAGTCAGGGTATTGTAACCCCTCAGTTACAATTGGTCCTTCGAGCCGGAGGGTATCAGTGTAATATTTAATATAATATTAATATTAACCATGGCCAGCGGTGAACACTCCCCAAGCGGCTCTCCCAAGCT
Source organism: Notolepis coatsorum (assembly GCF_963971535.1). Lineage (NCBI taxonomy): Eukaryota > Metazoa > Chordata > Actinopteri > Aulopiformes > Paralepididae > Notolepis > Notolepis coatsorum. The sequence continues at coordinate 2,302,033 of NC_140174.1, read as the reverse complement.
AGAACGCCCGCAGCGCAAACGTCAGCCACCTCCCTATCTGGAGGAATACGCTGTCGTTCTACTACCTAGCTTATTTAAACAGTCGTTAAATACGGATAAAGCGGATAGTCAAAGCATGTCAAATCCTATCGACCAGGCGACCCTGCCAGTAGAGAACCCAGTGGGTTCAGACCAAACTGACTCAGCTCACGGGGGGGACCAGGTGGGACATGACATGACTATACCTCCAGACAGCGTCACCGGGATCGACCCCGGAGCGCTCCAGGATAAAGAAAGCGCTCCAGGGATAGAACCCGACACACAACCAAGTGAAGAGAACCGCGCCCAGGAGATAGACCTCGGAGCGCGCCAGGAGAACAGATCTCCAACAAGCCCTGTCAGAACCCGATCACCTCTGTCAGTGTCATCCCCCAGCGAGGCGGACAAGATACTGGCGCAAGCCTTGATCGCCACACTGACAGCCTCCACCGAAAGAGACCGACTTCAGGGTGAACGCGACCGGCGACCCGGAACCCGGCCAACAGAAGGATCCTGTCTACGTCTCCGAACCCCCTCCCCGACCGGTCCATACGAGACCCAGCCACCGGGAAGAACCGGCCTACGTCGCCGAGAGACTGAATAGAAGACTTCAGGACCTAGAAGAGGAAGAGGAAGAGGAGGAAAGTCAAGCCCACCCGCAGCAACGTACTCAGGACCAGGAGGCCCAGTACAGCCCAGACTTCAGCCCAGAGTCACTGCACTACAAACCCCCGACTCGACTCACGGGTGAGTTTGACGTACAGTCAGCACCGAGGAACAGCACCTGGGTACCCGGCCTCTGGTACCCACCAAGTACCAACCCACGACAACACGTACGGGGAGACTCGCCCAGGAGGCCTCTTCCCCTACGATCACCAATGTGCCAGCCATCCATGGCATCGTACCTTGGCACACCGACGTTCCCAGACTTTACGCACGAGGACAGAGCACAGTACACGGAATTACGGATGTGCTTGGAGACTATGATGTCCGACGTCCCTGATGAGTCGTACAAATATGCCATCCTCCTCAAGCATCTCAAGGTGCCCAGAGCGCATAATATAGCGCTGGCATATTCCAACTCAAGCACCCCATACTCCGCGGCTCTAGTGGCCCTCGACCAGCGTTATGGACGTATATGGGACTACGTGATACAAGAAATAAGAGATATCAACCGCCTCCCCCCAGCCAAAGACAATAGAGCATTGGATGACCTCTCTATCAAGGTACAATCCCTGGTAGGGATGCTGGGGTCCCAAAAGGAGAAAGGGAGATATGAACTATATGCTAACTCTAATGTGGAACGAATACTAGAGAAGCTCCCTCCAGCCCGCCAAGAGCGCTTTCGGCGGCAGAGAGACCACCGTGATCCCGACGGTCCCGAGCCATCCCTCCTAGACCTGGCCGCCTTCCTCGCAAGGGAAGTCAGCAGCCTACGACTGGACACGTTCGTGTGGAGTGAACCAAGCCCAAGAGATGGACCTCGGAGATCTAATGATAACCGCCGGTCAGTGACCGTTATGCACCAAGCCGAGTCAGTGCCGCAGCACAAGAACCACAGCACCCCCCGACGAAGGGGAAGTGGAAGATTGTATGCCAGTACTGTGAAAAGGAACATTGGCTGTCTCAATGTGACACTTTCAAGAAGATGACCGCTGACGAGGTGAGTCAGTGGATCAAAGCCAACCGCCGCTGCTTCCGCTGCGCGCGCAGCCATATGGCAGCCGAGTGCCGTTTAAAGAAGAAATGCAGCAAGTGCGACGGCGCCCACTTGGATGTCCTACATGACAGCAACAAGAAGAAACTCGTACCCCCAAGCAGCTCGAGAGTGAACGTCATGTATATCGACCCTGCGAGGAGCGGGAGCTCCAGAGTGCTCTTGAAAGTGGTCCGAGTGATATTAAGCTACGAGGACAAGGTCATGGACACTTACGCCGTCCTAGACGATGGGTCAGAAAATACTCTCCTCCTCGCATCCGCTGCAGCCCGGCTGGGTCTGCGGGGGAGCGAAGAAACAATGACAATCCGTACTATTAGAAGAGACCTGAAGACCATAAAGGGTGAAAATGTCTCCTTCACGATAGCAGCAGTCGGGCAGCCCGAGAAGCAGTATAGGATTACTAACGCCTTCACCAGCCAAGACATAGGCCTGTCACAGTACACCTACCCCATCCCAAAGCTGATGGAAAAATACGTGCACCTACGTCAACTACCTATACCGCTCATCGACGGCGCCACCCCGACCCTGCTCATAGGATCCGACCACGCACACCTCATCGTCCCAACGGACCGGGTCCACATCGGGCCCAGAGGCTGTCCAGCAGCGGTCGAGACCCGCCTAGGTTGGACACTACAAGGCCCCCTCTCCGGGTCTTCCAACCGACCAGCAGCCACTCGCTGCCTCCACTCAAGAATAAAAGAAGAAGACACCACCCTCTTACAGCACGTCGAGAGGCTATGGACATTAGACGCGATGCCCTTTAAGAATGAAAGGAAACTCGTTCGATCAAAGGAAGACACTTATGCCATAACCCTCCTCGAGCAGAGGACAAAGAGAGTCGAGGTCAATGGAGTGATGAGATACACAACTCCACTCTTGAGGCGAGAGGGTATGCCCACCCTCCACGCCTCAAAAGAAGCGACAGAGCGATATCTACTGAACACCGAGCGGCGTCTAGCCAAAGACCCCACTCAAGCCACTGTGTACCGCGCTGAGATTGACAAGCTAATCACAGCGGGACACATAAAGAAAATTGACATTCAAGAGGCCGACCAGACGACCGAATCATGGTACGTGCCCCACCACAAGGTCCACCACAACGGCAAGGATCGTATTGTATTCAACTGCAGTTACCAGATCGGACTACAGAATCTGAATAAAGAACTCTTGCCCGGCCCAACACTCGGCCCCTCTCTACTAGGCGTGTTACTACGTTTCCGCCAAGACAAGGTGGCCATCAGCGGCGATATCAAAGGGATGTTCCTGCAGGTGCGACTAGTGGAAGAGGACAAGCCCTTGCTGCGGTTCCTATGGAGAGAGAGGATCGGGGATGAGCAACCATCCATCTACCAATGGGAGGTCCTCCCCTTCGGAACCACATGCAGCCCATGCTGTGCTACGTTCGCACTGCAAAAACATGTCACAGAAGACCCTGAAGCTGACGAGGAGGTCAGACAAAGTGTAGAGAGGAGTTTCTACGTGGACAACTGTCTGCAAAGCGTCTCGACGCCAGAAGAAGCCGAAGCCCTCCTACTCAAGCTCCGCGCCTCACTGATCAAAGGCGGCTTTGATCTCCGGCAGTGGGCCAGCAGCGACCCTCAAGTACTTCGCAGCCTCTCCCCAGAGACAAAGGCAGCAAGCAGCGAGACCTGGATGGCGACCATCCCAGGTGAAGCACAAGAAATGACATTAGGACTAGTCTGGCGCTTCAAAACAGACTCGCTCCATTACAGATACACACCCCTGACCACGGAGCAGGGAAGGTCGACCCCTCTACCGACCACCAGACGGAGCGTATACAGAACACTCGCAAGGCAATATGACCCGCTGGGGTGTATCCTACCTTACACCACCAGGGCGAAAATGATTGTACGAGAGCTGTGGGACAAGGAACAGGGCTGGGACGACCCCATACCCGACCACCTCGCTTCCACCTGGAGAGAGTGGGAGAGAGAGCTCGACTCGCTCCAAAATGTGAACATACGCCGAAGCTACTTCCCACCCACAGTGCGGCTGGAGACGTGCCAGATGGACCTGCACGTCTTCAGCGACGCCTCAGAAGTGGCCTACGGCTCGGTGGCTTACTTGCGGGCCCGAGAGGAGGGAGGAGAAATACACACAGCCTTCATCCTGGCTCGCTCAAGGATAGCCCCCCGCAAGCAACAATCGATCCCGCGTCTAGAGCTCTGCGCAGCCCTGGTAGGCGCGCAACTCGCCACGTTAATCCAACGTGAACTCACCATCCCGGTGCAAAGATAATCTTGTGGTCAGACTCCATTTGGACCGTACTCACATGGATCCAGTCCGATTCGTGTAGATACAAGGTCTTTGTGGGAGTCAGAATCACAGAGATCCAAGACTTAACAGAATCCGCGTGCTGGAGGTACATGGACACGAAACAGAACCCAGCAGATGTCATCACACGGGGGATGTCCCTAGATGACCTCACACGTCACAATATCTGCTTAGTGGCAGTGGCCGGGAGGCCAGCGAGCAGTGCGTTGCAGTAGTCGAGGCGGGAGATGACTGTTGATTGGACCAGGAGTTGAGTGGCTTAGGTCCCCTTTAGCATGTTGACATCGAAGACAATTGGGTGATGTCTCGTGGCTAAATTGATATAATCTGTGAGGTGTATAATAAATTCTGTGTAGTATATTAAATTGTGTTAACCTATGGTTGGTATTTGTTAAAGTTGTTTGGGAGTTCTGGAGCAATGACTGCCATTCTTTCATGGTATATTTGTGTTTAATATCTTTTTCCCATTTATCTTTTTGTTGTAGCATCCTATCATCTTTCTGTTCAGTGTTCATCAGTGTGTAGATTTTAGATATCAGGCCCTTTGATGTTTTTGTAGTGTTAAACAGTTTCTCTATTGGTGTTTCAGACATATGGGGATAGCTATAACTGTTATTTTTGACCCAGTTCCGTATCTGTAGGTATTTAAAAAAGATGGATGAAGGTAAATTATATTTCGCTCTCAGGGAATTAAAATCAGAAAAGATGCTTTGGTTATACAAGTCTCTTATTTCGCTGATTCCCTTGGTTCTCCAATTTTCAGATATTCCATCACTAATAATTTTGGGGACACAAGGGTTGTTCCACAGGGGCATGCTCATTAACAAGGTATTTTGATTTCCCATTAGTTTAATAGTTTCTTTCCAACATGCAAAGGTATGATGTATAATCTGGTTTTTAGTGATAGAGTTAAGGGTTTTTTGCGTGTCTATATAGGGGATTACCTGTAGTGGAGTAGGATGGATTATGTTCTCTTCCAGTTTAACCCATGCTGGTGTGGGCAGCCTCTCACTGTTGAGCCAACACCAAATAACACGTGATTGACAGGCTAGGTAGTACAGTCTGAAGTTGGGGAGGTTTAAGCCCCCTTTATTCAGGGGAGCCTGTAGTGCTTTTAATCTGATCCTAGCCCGTTTCTGGGACCACAAAAACATTGAAATGATTTTATTCAGTGATGTAAACAAGCTTGGTGGACAGCTGAGTGGAATTGACTGGAACAAATAAATTAATTTAGGCAGAACATTCATCTTGACCACATTAACACGTCCAATTAAAGAAATTGGTAGATCTTTCCATTTGTATAGGTCTGTTTTGATTTTTTCCATAATAGGTAGATAGTTATTGTGGTATGTTTGGTTCAGGTCATTAGATATTTGGATTCCCAGGTATTTGAAGCTTTTTGGTGCCCATTTAAAATGGGAAATCATTGGGTGGGTATTCTGGGTGGTAACACTATTTAGTGGCATTATTTCACTCTTGTCATAATTTATCGTGTAACCAGATATGGCACTGTATGCTTCTAGTATGTTGAGTAATTGCGGCAAGGATATATCTGGTTGGGTAATATAAATTAGTAAATCATCACAATATAGTGAGAGTTTGGATTCGTTTGCTCCAGTCTTTATGCCACATATATTGTTGTTGTTCCGTATTGCCACCGCCAACGGTTCAATGGCTGCGGCAAACAGATATACGGAGAGTGGGCAGCCCTGTCGTACTCCACGTCCCAATTGGAAGGGTTTGGAAAGTATACCATTTGTCAACACTTGTGCCTTCGGAGAGCAATAAAGCATCTTAATATAATTAATGAAAACATCACCAAAATTCATCTGTTTCAGAGTATAAAAAAGATATTCAAATTCTATTGTATCAAAAGCTTTTCGAGCATCCATCGAGATTACAAGTCTTGAGTCATTCGTTTGTTTAGAGAGCTCAATGATATGAAAAAGTTTTCTGATATTGTCAGATCCCTGTCGCTGCTGAATAAAACCTGTCTGATCCTCGTGGATTAAGAGAGACATCACAGGGTCCATTCTTAGTGCGAGTGCTTTAGAAAATATTTTATAATCCACATTTAACATTGACAGGGGCCTATAGGAGTCACAAAGTTGTTTATCCTTAGAGGGCTTAGGAAGTACATTGATTGTTGCTAATTCTAGACTTGGTGGTAATTTACCATTATTGAGACTGTCTTTGAGCATGTCCATATAAGGGCGGATTAATTTATTTATGAACAGTTTGTAAAATTCAGCAGGTAGGCCGTCGGGACCGGGTGCTTTGCCCGTTTGCAATGAGTTAATAGCCTTGGTGATTTCTTCCTTTGATATTTCTGTTTCAAGAGTAGTTCTCACTTCTACAGGAAGCTTAGTAATCGGTAAATTTCCCAAGAATTCCTCGCTTTTTGTAGCAGTTGAGTCTTGGTTTTCAGACGTATATAGATTGTGGTAGAACATTTCAAAACGCTGGTTTATCTCTTCAGGTTTATGTAATACATCACCATCCTTAGTTTTGATTGAGTCTATTGTTTTTGCCATCTCTTCTTTTCTTATTTGCCAGCTGAGTAGCTTGCCGGTTTTGTCCCCCTTTTCATAGTAGTGGTATTTAGTTCTGGCCATGTCTGCTTCTACTTGGCTAGTAGTTAAGTTGCTATATTCAAGCCGCTTTTTTACTAGTATGTGCAGAGTATCTGCTCTATTGGATTCTGCGTGTTTTTTCTCTAGTTCATGAATTTCTTTGTCTAGTGTGTTTAGATACTGTCTACTTTTTCTTTGTTTAAAAGCTCCAAAAGACGTTATCTGACCTCTTAGGTAAGCTTTCAGTGTCTCCCAGATTATGCTTGGGGAGGCAGAGTTTACATTAATTATTAAAAAGTCATCAATTTGATTTTCTAGGAAGTTAACAAAATCTGGGTCGTTAAGGAGATATGGCTTGAATCTCCAACGCTTAGTTTTAGGTTTGTCCAAATATTGTTTCACCTTCAATTTCAAAGGACAGTGATCCGATATTGTAGAGGCTAGATATTTACATTCAATTACATTGTGAAGTAGTGATTTAGTTGTTAAAAACAAGTCTAATCTGGAATAAGTGTCATGTACCGCAGAATGAAATGAGTATTCCCTCTCCAGTGGGTTAAGTATTCTCCAAACATCGACCAAACCCATTTCAGACATACCGTCCCTTACTACTTTGGCTGCGGCACTTAATGGCTGGGGGATGCTATTAGATCTATCTGATGTGCTCAGTGTTAAATTATAGTCACCTCCAAGGATACATGTGCCATAGTTTTGAGCAGAGGATAATAGAATTTTCCTAAAAAAGGGTGCATCGTCTTTGTTGGGGCCATATATATTAATAAGTGTAAAAGGTTCGTGATTTATGTCACATTTGAGGATTATCCATCTACCTGCAGTGTCTTTTTCTTGAGAACGTATTTTTAGGTTTAACTGTTTGTGACATAGTATGGCCACTCCTCTTGATCTGGAATTAAATGAGGAATAAAATACTGACCCAACCCAATCTCTTTGCAACTTCACATGCTCTGCATCAGTTAAGTGGCTTTCCTGAATAAATGCAATGCCGCAATCTTGATTCTTTAAATAGTTGAGAATCTTTTTCCTTTTAATGGGATTATTGATGCCCTTAACATTGAAGGACATAAATGTCAGAGTGCTAGTCATCTAGGATCATTTTCAATATCGACTTTAATAGGGGTTTAAATGTGGTTGTTATAGAGATTGCAGCGTTCCATTTGAACATGAGCGCGTGCGTGTGTCTTTGCACACACACACACACACACACACATGTTCGCAGTGCATATGCCTACCATTAGTCACTCCAGTTATATCATACACTCTATCATGGTTCACAAGATCACATGCATTGAGTTCGTGAAGATAATATGCATTTGTACTAGGTCCCCCCCCCACCCTTTTTTCCCCCCATACCCTCCCCAAACAGAAAGTAAACCATAACATAGGCTCACTAGTCCTATATTACCCTACTTGGCTCCCTGTTAACTCCCCCTTTAAATTGCCAGGTGGCACACCACTATTTGAACCAGGCTGTGAAGCGTTACTCCTTATAATAAAAAGAAAAAAGGAACAAAATTAAACTAAAAAAACAAACAATACAGGCAAGCAATTGATTCAGTAATGAGGCAGAGAAATAAATAAATTAATGAATAAGAGAAATGAATAATGAATAAGAGGGGAAAGATAATAGGCTACCAATTTACTTGTCTTTTTTATTTTATTTTTTTTATAAGCCTACATGATCTAACTATCCTTTCCCCTTGCAAAGGCTACGAAAAGAAATAAAAATGCAAAGTTCTACAACTATAGTTGCCTACCAACACCCTAAAAAGTAAAACAAACAACCCAATCTATGTCAAATGTATATGCTCTTCTTCTGGATTTTTTTTTAGTATCACAAACAGTACTGTACTTGAAAATCTAGCATGTCATAAATGTATAGATGTAGCAGTACTGTCCATCCGCATGTCACGCGTGTCACATGATGAATTGAAAATGGGGGACCCTGATGGAAACAAGACGAAAGTCCTTCTCTGGTCTGTATCCTCCCAACAACTATGTACTGAGCTGTACTGTACTGTACCCATTCTGCAATCCGCCAACAAACTTTTCCATCAATACAATCAATCAAACCAAAGAAAGAAAAAATATATGAATAATTGGATGTAATAAAAAATAAAAAAAATGGAAATATATATATATAAACACCACAAAATAAAAAAAATTAAAAAAACTAGAAATTATACACTGATGATTCAGTTTTGATACTTGTCCTTTAATTAACCACGTTCAGGGTTGTTTCTGGTTTTTCTAATAGCTCATAAGAGTCATTTGGTAGTGTGTGTGTCTTAGTTTTGGCTACTTATCTCGTCTCAGCCTCGATCAAGTCCACGGATGAATTCTTGTGCGGCTTCTGGGGAATGAAAGTCACGGGAGGTCCCGCCGTGTTCGACTCTTAATATTGCTGGGTGTCTCATTGAGTAAGACAGGCTTTTAGATCTGAGTATGCGTTTCACGTCGTCAAACAGCTTGCGTTTCTTCATCACCTCCTGGCTGAAGTGACTGTAAAAGTAGATCCTGCTTCTGGAGGTTTCCTCGGTCCCGCCGTAGTACAGTTCCACCTTCTCCCTCGCCAGGCGCATGATAGTGTCCTTTTGTTGTGCTTGCAGTAGTTTCAGGAGTATTGGTCTAGGCTTGCTGGGGTTTGGTTGTTTTAATTTCAAGCGATACGCGCTGTCGATCAGCACGGGTCCGCCGAGTTTATCTTCGCCAAATAGCCATAATAAAAAAGCGGCTAGGAAGCCGGCGAGGTCCTGTTTCTCCACTGACTCTGGAAGCCCCTCCAAACGAATGACTGCGCGCAATGAGCTGTCTTCATACTGTTGGACTTTTAGTTTTACAGTGGTCATCTCTTTTTCTAGTTTAGTGATTGTTTCGTGAGCCGTCTGGATGTTATCCTCGTTGCGGCTGACTCGTTGCTGCACTGCTTCCACTTGTTCGTTAAGCGTCGTCATCGAGCTTCTGATTGTTTCCAAACTAGTTTGAATATCAGTTGTCTTTTGGAGCAGCTCAGTTCTGCTTTGCTGGATGGCATTCCACAATGTTTGTAGGGTGATTTCACCGGCCATGCTGTAGGACGTTGTGCTGTAGGCTGTAGAAGACCACTAATCCACACGTTCTGGAATTGCCGGAAGTTAAATTATTACTGGAAATTTATATTTGAACAACTTTCAAAAATTATTGGAAAGACGATGACTCCTGACGCACGAATAGCTATTTTGGGTGATATCTCTATGCTGATTAACTTTGACAACTTTGAAAAGAAATTTATCCTGTTAGGAATGTCTGCTGCAAAAAAATGTATTCTTTGTCATTGGAAATCTGAACCCCCTCCCCCGACTAAACAATGGTGGGCAGAACTCCTATCCTATTGCACACCTGAAAAAATCATGTATAATGTGAAAGGAAAAATAATACACTTTCAGAAGATCTGGGGTCGGGCAATGGATTACATACCAAATATGGGTATAGAACTGGAGAGAGCCAATTGAAGCATAGAGATTGTGGATATTGTCTTTTTATATTCTATATCTTTCTGCCTGTTTTTTTCTTTTTGTTGTCATATTTATTATTTTATTCAGGTAGTAGCACAGACAATCATGGTCTTAAAGTAAATCATGCATTCGATAGTTTTTTCTTTTTTTTTGTACTAGGAAGGGTCGGGGAAGGGTTAGTAATTGTTTAGTTAGGAAATGTAATTTATATATTTATAACTTGCATTTTACAACTGTATGTAAATGAAATGTTAAAAGCAAATAAAAGATAATAATTGAAAAAAAAAAAAAAAGGAGTTGAGTGGCTTCTTTTGTCAGGAAGGGGCGGATCCTTCTGACGTTGCTCAGGAGGAATCGGCAGGTTCTGGTTGTCGCTGCGATGTGAGCAGAGAAGTTCAACTGGTCGTCGAGGACAACACCAAGGTTCTTGGCGGTTGGGGACGCGGTCACAGCTGCATTCTCGACTGTGATGGAAAGGTCGGTCAGGGGGGAGGATTTGGCCGGCAGGTGGAGCAATTCTGTTTTGCTTAGGTTCAGTTTGAGGTGGTTGGTCGTCATCCAGGCGGAGATGTCGGACAGACAGGCCGAGATCCGCTCAGAGACGTGGATATCTGAGGGAGGGAAGGAGAGGAAGAGTTGAGTATCGTCGGCATAACAGTGGTAGGAGAAGCCATGAGACGTCATAATGTTACCCAGTGATTTAGTGTAGAGGGAGAAGAGAAGGGGTCCTAAAACCGAGCCCTGGGGGACACCCGTCCGCACGGGGCGGGTGTCTTTGGATATCTGGCAGCGCTCCCTGCCCACTGTTGGTTAAAACTGTTGTTTTATTGGTGTATAAGAGTCTTTGCCAACTGTCTTCAGCAGAGCCAAAGTGGACCAAACCCCCGGGTCGACACCATCCCGTCCGTTACAGAAATTCATCTAAAAGTCAATGAACGAATGAACTGCACTCAAGCCGGCGGCCAACGGCACGGTCTGCCCCACGGTCTGCCCCTCGGTCTGCCCCCCGGTCTGCCCCCCGGAAGCGGCTCCATCCTCAATTACACCTATTGACCAACGCTGCTAATCGGGTCAAACAGGGTTCCCCAAGATGCCACTCAAGAACTTTAACCCTTTCACTGCCACATGACAGAAGGTTAACCCTTTCACTGTGACAATACAGAAGGTTACTATCACACAACCGACGGCGATGCTCCATCATTAGCATCATTAGCTCCGCGGATGGAGCATCGCCGCCGGTTGTGTGATAGTAAAGGGTTAACCTTCTGTCGTGTGGCAGTGAAAGGGTTAATGAGAATCAAGGACTGTATTTATATAATAATAATAATAATAATAATAATAATAATAATACGCATTTCCAGGTGCTCAAAGACGCTTTACATGGGTCGAAGGGACAAAACTATGGCAAAACAAAAACAGAACAAAATAATACATGACAAAATAAAATAAAACTGACAGAATTAAAGGTCAAAAGCAAGATTTAAAAGATGTCAGGGTGTTTGCATCACGGTTATGGCTGGGGAGGGCATTCCAGAGGGAGGGGGCAGCAGCAAAGGCCCTGTGGCCCCCCAGGTCTGGAGCCTGGTCGTGGGAGGTGTCAGGAGGCCCTGTGGCCCCCCAGGTCTGGAGCCTGGTCGTGGGAGGTGTCAGGAGGCTGCCCTGTGGCCCCCCAGGTCTGGAGCCTGGTCGTGGGAGGTGTCAGGAGGCTGCCCTGTGGCCCCCCCAGGTCTGGAGCCTGGTCGTGGGAGGTGTCAGGAGGCCCTGTGGCCCCCCAGGTCCGGAGCCTGGTCGTGGGAGGTGTCAGGAGGCCCTGTGGCCCCCCAGGTCCGGAGCCTGGTCGTGGGAGGTGTTAGGAGGCTGCCCTGTGGCCCCCCAGGTCTGGAGCCTGGTCGTGGGAGGTGTCAGGAGGCCCTGTGGCCCCCCAGGTCCGGAGCCTGGTCGTGGGAGGTGTCAGGAGGCCCTGTGGCCCCCCAGGTCTGGAGCCTGGTCGTGGGAGGTGTCAGGAGGCCCTGTGGCCCCCCAGGTCCGGAGCCTGGTCGTGGTCGTGTGACGGTGGAGGAGGTCGGACAGGTAGGGAGGGGCGAGGTCGTTGAGGGCTTTAAATGTGATGAGAAGTATTATCCAAAGCGCAATCAACTATCTCTATGATACATTTAAAAGACACTGGTCCCTATATATGTCACATCCGCCAGCCCTCTAGGGGTCATCCTCCTCTAGGGGTCATTCATAACAAATATGAGAAGATTAAAAAAAGAAATGTATAATAACTATTCAAGAAATCACAAAAGATATGTGTCGTGGTGGATGAGGAGGGTGTGGCGGCCGCGGTCAGGGTGAATATACTGGACATAACATCCCTGATCCTCTGAGGGGGAGCGGCCTCTGACCGCCTCCTGTCTCTCTGCAAACAGAGCCGTCGTCACGACCGGTCTGATCAGATTAACATCGACGAGCTCGCCGCGTGCCGCGCCTTTGGAATGACACATTATCTACGGGAGACCTTTTTGACCGTTGGGTCGGCGTTTCAATCAACAGAGGTGAGACGTGCCAGTGTCCTCTCTAACAGGTGAGACGTGCCAGTGTCCTCTCTAACAGGTGAGACGTGCCAGTGTCCTCTCTAACAGGTGAGACGTGCCAGTGTCCTCTCTAACAGGTGAGACGTGCCAGTGTCCTCTCTAACAGGTGAGACGTGCCAGTGTCCTCTCTAACAGGTGAGACGTGCCAGTGTCCTCTCTAACAGGTGAGACGTGCCAGTGTCCTCTCTAACAGGTGAGACGTGCCAGTGTCCTCTCTAACCGGAAGCCCTCCCTCTAGAGGCCAGACAGACACACGGCGTGCCGCGGACACATGAGAGGAATCTGTAATGTTATGACGTTCAATATAAAACGTCGACCGATGGATCGGGAGGAGAAGGCAACACAGACATGTGCACATTCACACGTGTCGTGTGTGGGCATATGAGAGAGAGAGAGAGAGAGAGAGAGAGAGAGAGAGAGAGAGAGAGAGAGAGAGAGAAAAGAGACGGACAAAAGGAGAGAGAGGGGAGAGACAGAGAAAAGGAGAGAGACAGAGGAGAGACAGAGAAAAGAAGAGAGAGGGGGGAGAGACAGACAAAAGGAGAGAGAGAGAGAAGAGACAGAGACAAAAAGAGAGGGGAGAAAGAGAGAGAAGGAGAGATGGAGAAGAGGAGAGAAAATAAGAGAGGAGAGGGAGAAAAGGAGAGAGAAAGACAGAGAAAAGGAGAGACTGAGAAAATGAGAGAGAGGAGAGAAAAGGAGAGAGACAGAGGAGAGACAGAGAAAAGAAGAGAGAGAGGGGAGAGACAGACAAAAGGAGAGAGAGAGAGAGAAGAGACAGAGACCAGAAGAGAGGGGAGAAAGAGAGAGAAGGAGAGATGGAGGAGATACATAGAAAGGGAGAGAGGAGAGGGAGAAAATGAGAGAGAAAGACAGAGAGCCTGAGAAAATGAGAGAGGAGAGAAAAGGAGCGAGAGACGGAGAAAATGTGAGAGAGAGAAAATGAGAGATGGAGAATAGGGCACACGCACATACCCACAAGCATGTACAGACTGACAGTGAGATGGTCTTTGAATCTTAGGTCTCACGGATTCAGGGGCCTTGCAGGACCTCCTGGGCGCTGGGCACACGGCGTGTCTCATCACGTTGGAGGGGAATACTGTACGACACGAGCTCCCTCCACGAGCAAAACAAACCAACCGACGTCACAGAGTGTGGTCCTGAGGGTTAATCATGTACGTCCACATCTCCCAATAACGCCAGATGGCATTAGGAAAATCCAAGGCTTCATCTCCGGCCTGCCTCTGTAGTCACTGTGGTTTTTCAAGTGTTTTGTTATGGCCACTAGTTCAAAAGAGCACTCAAATCCCCATCAATGGAAAATGAACCCGCCCATACCCAATGCTGATTGGTCCTTGTGCAAGACTAGAAAGCGGGGATCTTTGATTAAACACCTGCTATCAGAAGAATAGACGGTCATAAAAAAGAGTTTTTACTTTTACTTTTTAGTGCCAACCTGTTCCGCCCGACGGGGTCGGTACCGACCCCAAAATGGCATCTGGTCATAAATCAATATTTTTCAGAGTGATGCAAAAAATTTGCGATTTTAAAATCAAACGTATTCAAGTATTAACATCACTAACATGTCACAAAATCATGTAGAATGTATATTATCATCAAGACGTTAGTTTAGCAATAGGTTAAAAGTTTAATCATGTTAAACCCAGATTCGGCTCAAACAAGGGACTAAACACGTTTCGCAATTATGCCACAACAATGTGGAACGCCCTACCCAAAGCTGTAAAGGAATGTGAATCCCTGCCCACATTCCAAACCGCTCTTAAAGAGCACCTACGGGAGGCTGCAATTCGAAAATGGCCACCGTAAATGCCCAAAACCCCCACCACCTCCTAATAGACAGTCTCCTCCCCACCGCATGTATATATTCCCTCCCCGCCGTATGTATATTTCCCTGCCACCCACCCACCCCCTCCTAATGTACAGTCCCCTCCCCATCATATGTATATACTCTGTCAGGATCTAGGGGTAACAGTACTGTATATTTGAATACCGCTTATGTCACAAATGTATCAGTACTAAATACCTATATGTCCCTATGCCATAAATGTCATGTATGTTGTGTATGTCATAAATGTCTATATGAATTGAAAATGGGGGACCCTGATGGAAACAAGACAAACGTCTTTCTCAGGTCTGCATCCCCTTAACAATTGTATGTATTGAGCCGTACTGTATTGTACCCATTCTGCAATCTGTTAAATAAAGTTTTCATTCATTCATTCATTCATTCATTCATTCATTCATTCATTCATTCATTCATTCATTCATTCATTCATTCATTCATTCATCCATTAGATAGTTTTAAGTTTTTGATTTACTGAAGTCTCTTGCAAGACGGCAACCATTTTGGAAATTTTGAACCATGGGAATGGTAGCCTTTTTGCTGCCATCTTGTGGAGGGCCTCTATAGCTGCCGATCAGCGTTGGAATTTTTGCTAACTACACTTCCTGGCAGATTCTGTGGGGGTTCAAAGTTCAGCGTTCTGAATTAATAATCAATAACTGTTATTATTCGCGATAATAAGCCACAAAAGGTAACGTTTTTGATAAATATTGAAACGCAGTTAGTTTCTCCTCCCTATTGTTAGCATGTAGCAACAATTAGATCTGTAATTAGTTTCAAAATGGTTGCACTGTGGTGAAAATAAAAGGGTACAGTAAATTACAGTAGATATCATTCTCTGTTCTTATGCATGCCTGGTTATACTAAATCCAAATTGAACTTGAGAATTTGAAAGATAATATATATATAAATGTGCGAATTGGCTATAATAAGGTAATTTATAAGCCTCCTATTCTATATTCTATAATAATATTTCAAATTGCATTGGTCCGGATGGGAGAATTATATTCTGTTTAATCATCTTCCCTTTATTCATTTCCTTAGATTCTTCGTACACATGATCTCAAGAAGGTACTGAACGAGATCAGTGGCAGTTTTTTTTATGTTTGGTCATTATTAGCATGGTGTTATTCACTGTCAAAGATGCAAAGAAAAATCATCATTCATATTCTCCTTTGTTTCATCACAATTTAAGCAAGCCTAGTAATAGACACAATATTTCTGACACTGTGAATACATTCCCTGAGGTCCATAGATGTACCTAGATACCAAGAATATGCAAATAGCCCTTGTAGAAGTGGAGCAATATTCCATTTACCTAGGTATATATTTTAGGCGGATTTTCACCATGTGTGGAACAGGTTAAGTACATTTAAAAGTATAAACTTTTTTACTTCTACTCAAGTGTGTTTTTAGCCAGATACTCGGACTTTTACTTGAGTATGATTTTGAGACGGTACCCATACTTTCACTTAAGTATAATTTCTGGGTACTTTTTACACACCTGGGCGTCTGGAGGAGCCCAGTTCACCATCCTCTTAGGAAAATCCAAGGCTTCACCCCGGCCTGCCTCTGTAGTCACTGTGGTTTTGTTATGGCCACCCGTTCAGAGGAGCACCGGAGATGGACCGATTACTGATCATCACATACTTTACTGCGTTTGTGTTGAGATGATCCGCTCAGCAGCAGCGCCGGCTTGGCTCGCTATGTTCCTATACCTCTCTCTCGCTCTCTCTCTACATAGCCCTATGGTATGGTGCTCTTTCTCTAAATTAAATTAAATTAAATTAAATTAAATTAAATTAAATTAAATTAAATTAAATTAAATTAAATTAAATTAAATTAAATTGCTTTATTGGCATGACGCAACTTGTACATGTTGCCAAAGCAAATGATTAATAACATAAGCATGGATTACAAAACACATATTAATGTCATAGTACATACAGAAATTATCATCATAAAATAGAACATAAAATATTATGGCATAAACATGTCAGGTGACTGTCACTCACTGTCCCTCAGTTTGTGGCAGGCAGCAACATAGGCTGCTGCTAGCTCACAGCTTGTTGAGTCCTCCCCTAGTAGGACTGGTCGTTTTCCTGTATCTGGTAGTGCAAGAAAACCTTTTGTTATTAGTTCAATTTTTTTTAAATGCGTTTCTCTAATATCTTTGTATTTTTCACAATTGGTGAGGAAGTGCAACTCAGTTTCAGGCTCACTGAGGATGCAATGACAGCACAGCCTTTGCTCTGCAGGAAGCCAGGTTTTCCTGTGCCTTCCCTTTTCAACAGCGAGGCTGTGCTCACTCAGTCTGTATTTTGTCAAGGTTCTGTTTAGTTGTCAGTCACCATGCTCAAATAATCTGCTATGGTGTACTGTCGATTTAGAGCCAGATAGCACTGCATTTTGCTCTGTGCTTTTGTTTGTGTTTTCCAATAGGTGATGTAGTTTTGTTTTAGCTGTGTAGTCATTTGATTTATTCTGATTGGTGATGTGTTCTGTTCCTGGGGTGTGTTAAGAGAGCAGGTTTGTGGACTCAGCCTCAGGACCAGCTGGGTAAGGGGGTTCCTGATGCTCCTCAGCTCTTGGCACTGCAGGGCTTGATAGTGGTACAAATAGCCACTACATTACCCATCTCAAGACCTTGGATTATTTTTCTAACTTGTGTGTTCTTGTCTTTTAAATAGTTCCCTATCCCCTATTAGTGCCTGTATGTTGTATCCCTCCCCTTTCTTTTCAATGTCTTTCCATCTGGCTTTATAATTTACATTGCACCAGCATGTCACTGCTCTGAGCTGTGCTGCGTAGTAGTAATAATAACTTTATTTGTATAGCACTTTTCATACAGAGGTTGCAGTTCAAAGTGCTTCACAACAGTAAAAAATACAGGCATAAGCAAGCATAAAAAAGATAGACAGGTAGCAAGGTATGGTAAATCAAAGTGTTTCACATTAGGATCTAGCATCCCAATAGGCTCTCTGTTTACAGTTTCATTCAGTAATACAAATAATAAAAATAGTTTAAAATGATTCAGTTTAAAAATAGTCAAAAAATTATAAAATAGAACGGACATACAACAGGGTATTTAACATACAACAGAGCAGTGCATCAGTAAGAAGTAAAAAGTGTGATAAAATAGTTATCTTAAAATTACAGTGCATACAGTAGGAGGTAGTGAGATAAAATTAGCATAGAACCGACACATGAATTTGATAGGCAGTGTATAAAAGTAGGAGTGGAGGTAAGTACAATTTGTGTCAGGATATCCCTGATGTTTCATTGAAATGCCTGAGCAAAGAGATGTCTTTTGAAGATGTCTAGCAAGTTGGCTTCCCTGATGTTTTGGGGTAGTTTGGTCCACAGTTTTGGGGCATAGTTGATAAAGGCTGCATTACCGATCCTCTTTTGACTGTTTCTGGGAGCCTCTAGTAGTCCAGCAGCTGATGATCGCAGTGTTCTTGCTGGCGTGTAATTTATTAGAGTGTTGGCGATGTAGCTAGGTCCCTGTCCATTTAGAGCTTTGTATGTAAGGAGAAGGACCTTAAAGTCAATTCTAAATGTTACAGGAAGCCAGTGTAAAGCAGCTAAGACTGGACTAATGTGCTCTCTCCTTTTGGTTCTAGTTAGCAGTCGGGCTGCAGAGTTTTGGATAAGCTGAAGCCTCTCTGTGGTTTTCTTAGTGTAACCGATGGTTTAGCTTGCGTTGTGTTCTGGTGTACTGTCAATAATCAGGCAGGACTGGATCTCAGGTTGTTTATTCACCCTGTCAAAACCCAAATACACACAGGGATTAATGTCTTGTCTTATCCTTTTTGGCCACAAGATGGCGCCTCGGTTCTTAGATTCTCTCAACACTTCCAGAGAAACTCCCTTTTTAATTCACATTGAAATAGAACATGAAGTGAATAATACAACAACTCAATACCAAAAATAATACAATATGGGTCACTCATCCACCTGTTAAAACAGATACAAAATAATACAATATGCCAATAATAAGATTGACTCATTACCTATTAAACAGATATATTAAAATAATAACAAAACCATTAGTAAGATGGACCCATTACCTGTTAAACAGATACATTAAAATAATAACAAAACCATTAGTAAGATGGACCCATTACCTGTTAAACAGATACATTAAAATAATAACAAAACCACTGATAAGATTCAATCTTTACCTGTCAAAACCCAAATACACACAGGAGTTAATGTCTTGTCTTATCCTTTTGGCCACAAGATGGCGCCTCGGTTCTTAGATTCTAATGGGAAGACATAACAGCGTCAGGGTTGAGGCCTACTCAAATGTGTTACAAAAGAAAAGATCGCCAGTTCTATATAACTCCACAGAAAGTGCACAAATGTTACTCTTCAACATAGATAGTTAATGTATATAATCCGGTTCATTGCCCGGCAACTTATCCATACATTTACACCATTATAAAGCTCTTTTAGCCCAAGGATATGTCTAGAACCACAGAGCAGTCCTTACCTCTCAACACTTCCAGAGAAACTGGCGCGAGAGGGAAGCACGCTCAGAAATGAGAGACGCGAGGGGAAATACGTCACTTCGGCAGGAAGTGACGATGTTTCAAAACAAAAGACTTTTGATAATAAAATTATAATAATAAACAAAACAATGAAAAAAGGGTGTTTTGGCGAAATTCACAAGAGGGACATATTAACCTGTTACATTAGGGAGACCTGTGAAAAGTGCATTACAGTAGTCTAGCCGGCTAGATATGAATGCATGAATTAGCTTCTCAGCATCGTTCTGATTAATAAATGGTCGTACTTTTGCTATATTTCTGAGATGGAAGAACGATGTTTTCGTCACTTTGCTAATATGAGAATTGAAGTTCAGTTCTGAATCTATGATAACCCCGAGACTAGTGACCTCAGATTTGATCCAAGGGGTTAGTCCTCCCCGGTTCTTTATTAACGTTTCTTTTTTAGTTTTGGGGCCGATAATTAGAATTTCTAGGAGGTGGCATTCAACGGGGTAAATAGGACACGGAGGCTGGTACTCAAACTGTTAATGTATATAAACTATACAGTACCTCCTTCTTTTAAAGTGTTTCTAAAGATAGAAACGGACTTCCTGGCAAGAATTTCAAGGCCTGCTAGGAGGGGTTTCGCGTCCCTCCGCGGCGGCGGCGTGGATCAGGCCCCGGGCGGGACCCTTAGTGGGGGGCAGGACCATCTCCTCCTCGGACCAGTCTATCGCCGCCATCATCAAGTCGAGGGACGTCCGTCCCCCGTCCTCCCTCACGTACTTCCTCATCTCCCGTCGCAGCATCTCGTCCCGCAGGCCGAGCACGAACTGCTCCTGCAGCCGGGCGGCAGGATCTGGGGCGGTTCCTTCCATGACGAAGCGCACCGTCCGCTTAGCCTCACCTTTTAGGTGCTGCTGCACAAACTCCGCCTGTTTGTCGCCGGGCACTCTGCTGATCCGGAAATGCGCTTTGATTTCCCGGATCCAGTCCTCCACCGGCGACTCCCCTCTCTCTTTTCCCCCTCCGAACTCACTGCATTTTCGGTCCCGTTGGACATACACGGTCTGCGAGGGGGCCCGGCGGGAGGCCTGCTTGTCGGTGGGCTTGGTCCGCCAGGGCCTTCACCTGTGCGGTCAATTCCTCCATGGTTTCAGCTTCCTCTTTCTTTACTTCGGTGGCGGCGTCTTGGCCGTCTCGTTGCTCCCGTAGGGTGAGTGTAGCGCTTCTCGAACTTCGCCGCCATTTCCTGCGCGGCGCGGGTCTGTTCGTCTGTCATCATGGTCTCTCTACTGGTCGACGTCAAGGAAGTAGAGTAGGATGTTGATCCTGTTCGTGACGCCAAATGTAGCAGGGTGGATTATCCCTGCTTTATGGGAGTGGTTGTACACGGCCACCTGGTAGCGGGATGCAGTAGATTCTAATCTATCTGAACCCCCGTCTTTGGGCCCGGAACATCGAACTGGAGGTCGGGCAGCAGGAGCGGATGGGGCCCAGGATTTACTAACCTGGGGGGTGGTACTCTGGTCCTCCTCGCCCTCCAGGGCGGTCAGCAGTAGCTCCCCACACACTCTCACTTCCCCCAGTACCTCCGTTAGCCCTCCCACACCTGGTGACTGTTAGTTGACTAATGATCTTGCGCTCCCCCAAAGCAGTACCCTTCCTTAACAACCTGTAGAGACCTTTAACCATGTAATACGAATAGGGTGGAGAAGGGTTAAATAGTAATGCGAATAGTCATATATTCACCTGGTCAACAAAGGTTAGAACAAGAGCTCAGTAACAGACACACACACACCGTGCTCCCATCTACGTCTCCTTTATATAAGGCCTGGTCAAGTAGCAATTACAGAGTTATATCTTCATGTGGTTCATATGCAATAGATTCACATTCGGCACCGGGTGCTCTCACTCACAATACAGGGGAACGTTATTCCCAAAATAGGCACCTTGTGCTCAGTACATTAATTCTACTGCCCCGCTTTGAGTAGGGGAAGACCCAGGCACATATTAAGGAGTTCAATGGGAAATTCAAGAACGTCACACAATTATTACAATCAAAAATAAATTACATGTGGGCCCACGTTACCAAATAAAAGACCCTAGCTAAAGCCGGCTTAAAATGGTTGGGGTACCCCTAGACGCTGCTGCTAGCGTTCGTTTCGAATGGATATTGTTTTGGCACACGAAGTACCGCTGTACTTAACCGAGATGGCGGGTCCACTCTCACCACCCCTCGTCCGGGTGACAAGATGGCCGTCGGGAGATCCAGCGATATCAGCCAGCGGGCTGGGGTAGACAGCAGGGGCAGTGGTAGAGCTGGAGGAGCATGCTGTGTTGTGGCGACCTCTGCTGGAAGAAGAGGTGTCCTCGGCTGCGTCGACGAGACGTCCACTGCGGGGCTGCTGACTGAGCTGGCGCGCGCTAATCTGTTTGCTACCTTAAACACAGCTAAACTGTGGGTCTTGGTGGACCCTCCTGCTGTCGCCTATACAGCTAACGCAACGTGGCTATGTACACCACCTGTCTTCAGCGACGCTCGCCTTGTGGTATACTCAGAATCACTATAGCCGTTAGCAGCAAGCTAATATACCGCTTCAACTTCTAGGATAACCTGTTTTATTTACTGAAGTTGGTTCTTCTTTCCATTTCACTATTCACACACTTCTCTATCGCTTGTACTTCTAGGATAACCCGTGTTATAGCAAAGTTACTTGTTATCTCCCGTTGCTCTTCAACGGGGCTCTCCGAGAGCACACGTCCGTTCACGTTCGAGTTCACTGTCGAAGAGGACCTCCTCCTGGTCCGCCCTCCAGGTAACCAGCTTCTCACTCGCTGCTCCTTTCTCCTCCGCTCCGCCTGCCACCACCGCCCCCTGCTGGCGACCGCAAACTGGTCCCACTTCCGGAATAGCCCGTCCATGGAGTAGTCGCATGTGACAGAGCTGCTCACCCGTTTTTTTTGTTTTTGTTTTAAAAACATATTTATATACCACCAATGCGTTTAAAACTTGACGCATATATCAACTGAGATTATCAACTAACTATATTGACTGAAAGATTAGTGATGTCACCGAAGAAAGGAAACCCAAAACCAAAACCAAGTTCAGAGGACCTGCCTATGGTCGCGGGATACGTGCGTAAAGTAGCAGAGGATATTGACGAGATGGCCTCCTCCTCAACCGCTATAAACACCTCCGCAGATACAGAACATATCATCCGGGAAATGAAAAGAATGGAGAAAACAATAACCGAAAAAATAATAACCGAAATAGCCGAAAAAGTAGATGCTATCAAAGATTCTATCGAATCCAATATCGAAACGCTAAGGGTGGCTTCAGACGCACATATTAAGCGCACCGTAGCATTGGAAACTGGTTTGGAAGAACATCAACATAATTTCGGTCTGATCTACAAAGACATAGCTGAGATCAACGATAAGTTAACGGCTGAGATGAAGGGAAACTACAAAGAACACAAGACGGATCTCAACGATATAACGGCTGAGCTTAAGCGAAACAATGAAGAACAAAAAGCTAAAATATTCGAGCTGGAATATCAATCTCGTAAGCTGAATATTCGTATAGTCGGACTGGACGAGTCGGTGAGCTGCACACATCCTGAAGTGTTTGCGACAGAATTACATAAAATCCTGGGACCAACTATCCTTCCTATGGTACCTGAGCTGGATCAGTGTTACAGATTGGGGACCCGATCCAACGACAATAACGGCAGACCTAGAGTGATTATGGTTGTCCTACGTCAAGTCAGAATAAAAGAAATGATCATTCGTTAGCGATCTCAGATTCAGATTCAGATTCAGATTCCTTTATTGAGCCATTTGTGTAAAACACATTGGTAATTGTTGCAGCAATACAGTGTATGCATTTTTCTTTTTTCACAGTAAACAAACACCAACACAGACAAGAAACGAAAACAGTGCAGTGGGGGATTAATCAATAAATAAAATACATATATATATATATATATAAAGTGAAGTGTGCAGAGATCCAGTACGGACTAGTGCAGTGCAGTCAATGTCATTTAGCCAGTGTCACTTGGGGGCAGGGGGGGGGGGGGTACCGAGGGGGGGGGGGGGGGGGGGGGGCCTGAGGCATTGATCAGCCTGGCGGCTGAGGGGAAGAAGCTCAGTCTGTGTCGAGCTTTCACAGCCTTTGGGATCCTCAGCCTTCTCCCAGAGGGGAGCAGGGTGAAGAGGCTGTGACCGGGGTGGGATGGGTCGGCCATGATCTTTCTCGCCCTCTTCAGCGCCCTGGAGTCGTGCAGGGACCTGAGGGAGGGCAGGGGACAGCCGATCACCCTCTCCGCGGAGCGAATCACCCGCTGCAGCTTGGCAAGATCTTTTGCCGCTGCAGCAGGGAACCAGGAGATGATGGAGTGGGTGAGGATGGACTCAATGATGGCCGTGTAGAATTGGGCCATCATGGTCCTCGGCAGTTTATACTTCTTCAACTGCCGGAGGAAGAACATCCTCCCCTGGGCCTTCTTGAGCAGGCCCGTGATGTTAAGCTCCCACTTCAAATCCCGGGAGATGGTCATGCCGAGGAATCGGCATGACTCCACGGAGGTCACCTGAGTGCCTCCCAGTATGATGGGAGGGGGCAGGGCTGCTTTCTTCCTGAAATCCACTACCATCTCCACTGTCTTTTGAGCGTTGAGCTCCAGGTTGTTGCAGCTGCACCAGCTCTGCAGCCTCTCGATCTCCCTCCTGTAGGCCGACTCATTATCTTATCGGGGGGGAAACCCTTGCGAGCACGGGGAGAACATGCAAACTCCACACAGAAAGGCCTGGGAGATACCCCACCTGGGTACCTGGCATCATGGAAACCTGGTCCCCAAGCGGGAAACGAACCCTGGACCTTCTTGCTGTGAGGCGACAGTGTTAACCACTACACCACCGTGCCGCATGGAACATTCTGGAATCACAGCAATATGTGGCCAGACATACAGCCAGAAGACCTCCGGGGGAATAACATTCTTCACATACGTATTTAAAAACGTATACGTATTTATACGTATTTACGTATTTAAAAACTTCTTTTTATTAATTGAAAATAATTCCACTACTTCTCCACTTTATACTCTAGGACGGTGTTTAAGCATAGCAAAGCTCTTTCAAGATCTAAGTAAATGTTCTCTTTTTTTTTTAGGTTCTCTATTCAGTTCAATACCTATCTATTATTCTTGGGTTGTTTTAACTTACACAAGTTCGTATAAAATGTAAGTGATTATGGTATGATATTTGAAGCTTATTTTTTGTTTTTATTTTTATTTTATTTTCATTTTTTTTTTTCTTTTTATTTAACGGGAGAGTGGCCAAGCCACAGTTGACATTCTACTTATGGTAGAATTTAGAATGTTAGATCCTATGACATACATAGGAAAGTATGTATGTATGAATCGCTCGGTCTGGGCAGACTGGTCATGTAAGGGAGGGAGGGTCGGAATCCTATGGGGTTTCAGAGGGATAAGGGAATATATGTATGGGTGTTTTTTATGTTTGTTATCATGCTAAAGCTCTGCTCTCAACGGAATATATTGAATATAATGATCTGGAATACTGGGGGAATAAATAAACAACATAAACGCAAAAGCGTACTCACACTGATGAAAAACAAACAGGTTGATGTGGCTCTTCTAAGCGAAACGCACCTTTTAGTGGAAGACAAAGTACCGCTAGCGGACAACATATATCATAACATTAGCCACTCTTCCTTTGGAACGAGATCCCGTGGAGTTGCTATAGTCGCAAAACGGAAGTTGAATATTGAATTGCAGGAAGTATGGTCTGATACAGATGGTCGGATAACCATAGCTAAAATTGTATACAGGAACAGGAAAATAGTGTTGGTAGCGGCATATGCCCCAAATCTGTAGGAGGCTAACTTCTACGCTACACTTACCAGAACAATGTTAAACTTTCCTGAATACTCATTTATAATTGGTGCGGATTTTAATGCCATTTGGGATCCCGGAATGGATAAATCTTATCCCACCCTTTCCAATGATCAGAAAAATTCATCTAATGCATTAAAGGATTGGTCTAAGAATACAGGTGTAAATGACCTATGGCGATCACTCAACCCTACGACCCGAAAGTACTCTTGTCGATCTGCAAGACATAACACATTTTCCAGAATAGATTATGTTTTTGCATCCCCTAGACTATTTGATAACTATGAAGTGGAAATGGTATCCAATGCACTATCAGATCACTGTTATTTACTCCTAAAAGGATCATTTGGTATACTGTCATCCCGAGCCCCAAGATGGCGATTTAACTCGATATTGCCGAAAAACAAGGAATTCATTACACAATTCAAAGAAGCTCTTGTTGTATTCCTGCTGGAGAATGCGCAATCGGTACAGGATCCCAGAATATTATGGATGTCGGTAAAGAGAGTTATCAAGGATTTTACCGGGAACTTTTCCTCCAAAATACGCAAGAATCGTTGTTCAAAACTGGCAGAGCTGGAAATGCTTTACTCTACGTTATTTTCCTCTTTACAATACAACTACTCGGTTCGATTGGAATCTCAAATTAATGTGTTAAAAAAAGAGATTAATGCCATTTTAAAACAACAATCTGAAGTTCAAATACGTAGCACAAGACAACAGTATTACTTTCATGGTTCTAAACCAAGTCACCTACTAGCTATGCAGATACGAGCCAACGCAAAATTTGCAGATATCCCTACTATTAAGGCACAGCAAGGACTTGTTACAGACCCTAAAAAAATCAACGAGACATTCAAAAAGTTTTACTCCAACTTGTACAAATCAGAAATGGCCTTCGATCAAAACAAAATGGACATATATCTTAATCAAATTAACCTTCCTAAACTATCAGAGGATGACGCTAAACAGTTAGAAACACCCATCACACTAGATAAACTTAGGGAGGCCATATCTGAAATGAAAAGTGGTAAGGCTCCTGGAAGGGACGGTATCCCACCAGAAATGTACCTCTCATGCTGGGATGTAATTGGACCCCTATCTATTACTTAATATGATTTTATACTCAATCAAGGAGGGGAATTTCCATAAGATCGACAATATTGCACTCATAACAGTCCTCCTTAAAAAAGACGAAGACCCCACCGATTGCGGTAGTTATAGACCCTTGAGCCTCCTCGGAACCGATATCAAGCTGTATTCCAAGGTATTAGCCATCAGACTTCAAAAGCAACTGACATCTTTAGTTCATCCTGATCAGACTGGCTTCATAAGAGGCCGCTTGATCACGGATAATATAAGACGGTTATTACATGTGCTAGATGCCAGCAAGGATGACACCCCACCTATAGCGATGCTGTCCCTGGATGCGATGAAAGCCTTTGATAGGTTGGAATGGTCTTATTTATGGGCAGTACTAGAAAGGATGGGGTTAGGAAAAGGATTAATTGATATGATTAAAGTATTATACAAAGACCCATCGGCCATGATTACAACAGGTATAATCACCTCCGAATTGTTTCCGGTATCGCGCTCTTCCAGACAGGGTTGCCCTCTTAGTCCCGGACTATTCGCTTTATCATTAGAGCCTTTAGCACAATATCTAAGACAATCCCAATCCATAGAACCAATCGCAATTAAGGGCACACAACATCATATTAGTTTATATGCGGACGACGTAATATTGTTCATGCAAAACCCTAACACCTCAATGCCTCATCTTCTCAAGTTGATTGATGACTTTGGCAATCTATCGGGATTTAGGATAAATTGGCCAAAGTCGGCCTTCCTTCCACTTAATGCCCCTGCAAAGAATATACTCCTTCCAGAAAAAATACCAATGGTTAAACACTTCAGATGTTTAGGAGTTGAGGTATTCCCTACTATAAGCCAAACGGTGAAGTACAATTACACAAAATTCCAAGATAAGATCAAATATGACTTTGACAGGTGGTCCAAACTTAAAAACTCAGTACAGGCACGAGTATCAATAGTTAAGATGGATGTTTTACCTAGAATCAACTTCATTAGCTCAATGTTACCGTTACCCCCTCCTGATGGTTACTGGAAAAAATTACACTCCACCGCATATACATTTATTTGGAATAACAAACCTCCACGAATAAAAAGATCCATGCACAGAGAAACAAAGCCGACGGAGGTTTGGCATTTCCAGACTTTTACCACTATTTTAAAGCGTACTCTTTAAGACCACTGACAACCTGGTTTGACTCCCAAGCATCTGTATCCTGGAGAAACTTAGAAGAAAATATAGTAGTACCACATAGACTGCAGGACATAGTATACACCATATTATCAATTAAGCAATGCGAATTGAAATTTGGCCCCTTTATTACACATGTGATCCGGATATGGCGTGAAACACAAAAAAAATATTCTAACCAACATAAATGGCATAGCCATACTCCCGTATTCAATAACAATGCACTCCTTATTGGAAAACGACCTATAAGATACCACCAAATGGGAAAAGCAGGGCATACACACATTGGGAGATGTTTTCAACAAACAGGGTTTTTGTAGCTATCAAGATATACATACAAAATTTAACCTCACCAGTTCCACATATTATTTTTACGCACAGTTATTGGATTGTTTGAAGGCTCATGGAGTCTCATTAGGGATACCAATTGAGCACCACAGATATCACAAATTCTTCTATGAAAGAGAGACATCGAGAGGCTTCGTATCTGATTTTTATCATCACTTACTAACGTCTTCGTATGGAATGCTCCCCCTAGACTCAGTCTGGAGGAGGGATATACCAGACTTGGAAATAGATTTTGATTGGCAAGAAGTCTGGGAAAACGTTCGAATTGCGTCATGTAACCCGGACCATCAACAAATTAATCTTAATTATATTCATAGGACATACCTGACTCCTATAAGATTGAACAGAATGGGACTTAAACAAGACTCCCTATGTCTTATGTACAAATGGGGATGAGGGTACATTTATGCACATGTATTGGGATTGCCCACCGGTTAAGATATTCTGGAAAGTAGTGTCCCAGCAAATATGAGTATTCTTAATTCTGAATATACCTGTACATCCCTCTGTATTGCTGTTGAATGATGTATTTCAGTTTGCAGCCCCTATACAGCTAAAGAGACTAGTTTTATCCGGTCTCACAGCAGCTAAAAAGCTGATAGCATCACGATGGATTCAACCGGAAAAGATTTGCCGGAAGGTATGGGTTCTTACCTATCTCGATGTGATTTATCTAGAAATATCTACAGCAAGAATTTTAGGTGTCAGTGAAACCAACATTGCAATCTGGTTAGAAGTGGTGAAGAGAATAAAAGCTAGCATATGAATTGTAGTGCCTGGTTAGAAACAAATTAAAATGGATGGATTATCCAAGTGGGGGTCCGGGGGGGGGTGAGCGAGCAGGAGCATAGGTATGTATGGTATTAGATAGCAAGTATTAGGTATATATCTCGTAAACTACATTTATAATGATTCAAATGGTGATTTCATTGGATGTTTACTGTTAATGCTTGTGTGTCTAATTTGATGTTATGTTTAAAAAATAATTTAAAAAAATATATAAAAAGAAAAAAACTGGTCCCACTATGGGACACTCAAGGCAGGAAGAAAGATGATTCAATGTCACGTTAATGGTCCATATCGAAGCCGGAGGAAGAAGAGCACCTCGCATTATTAGTCTGGGGCGAGATATCAAAGAGAAACACTGGTTATCATGTCTTTGTGCACACAGGGGAAGTAACAGGTTAAGTCAGCACTTCTGAATAAATAGAAGAATATTCAGGATGCTACACATGTTTAAACACAGAATTGGATTCCATGTTTAAATACAGAAGTGGATTCCATGTTTAAACACAGAAGTGGATTCCATGTTTAAATACAGAAGTGGATTCCATGTTTAAATACAGAAGTGGATTCCATGTTTAAATCCAGAAGTGGATTCCATGTTTAAATACAGAAGTGGATTCCATGTTTAAATACAGAAGTGGATTCCATGTTTAAATACAGAAGTGGATTCCATGTTTAAATCCAGAAGTGGATTCCATGTTTAAATACAGAAGTGGATTCCATGTTTAAATACAGAAGTGGATTCCATGTTTAAATACAGAAGTGGATTTCATGTTTAAATACAGAAGTGGATTCCATGTTTAAATACAGATCAGGCTCTATTGGTCAGTTCTGTTCTTGAAGCAGGAAGGACAACACAACACGGTTTGACACAAGTATCCATTTATTAAACACAATAACGGGCTTTAAAACAGGAACAAAATAGACATCCTAATATCAGATTAACATTTCTTTTGGAGTAAAAACGCTGACATTCCAGTGTGAGAACAGTTAACCTGCTACAAAGGTTACGACCAGAGCTCCGACGGAGGTATCGTTTCCGTGCTCATAACTCCTGTTGATACTTGATCAAGAAACAACCTCTTCTCCATAATTGTAATTTATTTCTCATAACAGAGGATGAAACTCTTAAGTTACCTTGTTCATTTGAAACGGTTAGAATCTTAAAGCTGCTATAGATAAAATGTGTACAGTATGTAGACTATTATTTTTTTCTTTAATAATACATCCACAGAGCTTTTATAAAATATCGCTTTCCCCCCCTCAAATAATTATTGATTTGTGAATTTGTATCATTTAACTGGAAAATCCATGTTTCAATATAAAAGTTTTTAAAAAAGATCCCATCCTCAGAGACGTTCTGGAGACAGAGAAGAACTTTAGTATTATTCCCGAATGATGTTTTAACCACCGAGTGTCTCTGATCAGATAGAAATCTCGTTTATACTGAAGCTCAAACAAAACAACAACACACATCAATATGGCCACAAGGTGGCGCCAAAAGACTGAACAAGCTGCAGTTTGGTGTCACCAGTGAACCTCTGCACGGCATCAGAGACACGCCTGCCGCTCTGTAGAAACTACACCTACTGAGAAACACAAGAGTTCTCATATACTACAAAGAAAATGATTAAAAAAAATAAGAATAGAGACAAGGGGGGGGGGGGGGGGGTTCTAACTGGAGGGTCATTCAGTTCAATACTGTAGTAATAATGTACAACTGCATTTCCCATGGATTCCTTGTAGCTTCATATTCATATTTCATACACATCCCGTCACACACACACACACACGCTCTCACAGACACCAGTGTTTCCACTACATCAGGGGCGGATTTAGGATTGTAGGAGATCCGGGGCTTAGCCCAGATGGGCCCCCCTTTTTTTTTTTTTTTTTTTTTTTTTGGGGGCGGGGGGCAGGCAATGAATGGGTGGTTATGGAGGGGGTCCGGCACGACCCCCTCCATGACATTTTTTTTTGAATTTAATGAACCTGTACGTGCAATTTCCTGCAATATAGAGCCTTCAATCTTGACCAATAAAGCTGCTCTTTTCACTATAAAACTCAGTTAACCATAACGTAGTTATGGTTAGATTTATATATTGGGGGGGGATATATCATATTTTTCATATAATCAAAAAGTGGTGGAGCAAGATCATACCTTTGCTCCCCCAAGTTCAATAGTGGGAGAGCAGAGATGCTCCGAATGCTCTTATGGCCAGGCGTCTATGATTCACTGATACAAAGTAAAATAGTGCAGTACAATAAAATAGTTAGTAAAATAGAATAAAATAATGCAATAGTGCATTGCAATAAAATAGTTATCATCGTATTTTTTCGGGAGGCCGGTAAGGAGTGCATTACAGTAGTCGAGTTGGCTTGAGATAAAGGCATGGATCTGGTTTTCAGCGTCCTTTTGATTTATAAATGGCCGTACTTTAGCTATGTTTCTAAGGTGGAAGAATTAAGTTTTTGTCAACTTGTTGATTGTGATTTAAAGCTTAGGTCTGAGCCTACCATAACACCAAGACTTAACTCACTCAAATACAGTTAGCAGCTGGATAGACCACAGATGGAAATTAGCTTCTGCTAAATCTGGTGCAAACATATTTTCATATTTTTTATTTTATTTTTATTTTTTTATATTTTTTTTTAAATAGATTCGGGGCTTTTCAGAATACATCCGGGGCTTGAGCCCAGGTAGCCACCCCCTAGCTCCGCCCCTGCACTACATGTATCTAACCGCAGTACCCCCCCCCCCAACACGTGGGGGTCAAGCGGTGCGTCTCAACTCTGACCTCTGACCTCGATGGCGTCGATATCGCTCAGCCGTGGGGAAAAAAGGGCACATTTATGAACTCTTTCCGTAAAATCACAAGACAATCGCCTCCTCTGTCCTAAAACAAATAAGATACATCCTTGTTCGTAATGAGATAGTTAATGCTTAAAGGGACATTTCACTTTAGTAGAACCTCAAGTCATCTTCAGCACCGTTCCTGGAGGTGTGGAGGTAAGACCGAGGAAACTAGTGAAACTAAAGTGAAATATCTCTTTAAGGTAAATAATACCTTACTTAATCTCTTTAAGGTAAGTAATACCTTACTTAATCTCTTTAAGGTAAGTAATACCTTACTTAATCTCTTTAAGGTAAGTAATACCTTACTTAATCTCTTTAAGGTAAGTAATACCTTACTTAATCTCTTTAAGGTAATACCTGCCAGGCGGTAGAGCCAGAGGAAGGGAAGTGAAGTGGGATCGGTCCCGAACACACACACACACACACACACACGCACACACACAAACACACAAACACACACGCACACGCACACACACACGCACACGCACACACACACACACACACGCACACACACACACACACACGCACACGCACACGCACACACACACACACACACACGCGCACACACACGCACACACACACACACCTCACTGTCATGACTATATCACAGAGAGAGACACCTCTGATGGCTGAAGCTTAGCTTAAGGAACACAGGCCATCGACGAAGCTCCTCCATCCTCTTCGGTCTTGTGCCGCTCCAGATCTTGCCTCTGATGGGCAGATGTTTATATCAGGGTGTTTGGCTTCACCAGCCCGTCCTATACCGAAGTATGGGTAGAGTTTCTCAGTGAAGGTGTGTTGATGAGTGCAGATGTGAGTCATGTCTTCAGGGTCGTAGAAGGACAGCTTCCCCCTGTTATAGTCCAGCTGTACTCTGACCCTCTGGGGGCTCCTCTTCACTGTGAGGATCACCAGACCACCCCAGTACTTACCACTCACATGACATAGAGCCCAGATACCATGTTGTGGTGATGCATGTAGCCCCTTACTCTTCCTGTCAAATGACTCTTTAGCTACACCTATAACCCAGTGAGGATGGTCTCCCACCTCCACCTCCCAGCTGTGTTGTCCTGAGCTGAAGCTCTCAGAACCCAGAACATCGTTATACACCATGCTCCTCTCTGGGTTGTCAGGGAGCTGCTGCCGTGTGTCTGTGCGTCTCACACTGGTCAGATCATCAGATATAGAGAACCAGGGTGATGCAGTGTTTGGGTCCAGAGTGACAGGAGTGAACTTGACCCTCTCCTTCATCTCCTCCCAGACTCTGAAGGTCAGGTTGCCCAGGTGTTTGGCCTCGTCTATCAGCGCTCCTGAGACCAGCTGTGGACCAGGCAGGTTGCACTGAGCTCTGGAAGAACATTCAAGAGTCAGTCCTGCTGTGGGCTTAGCTTCAGAGCCGCAGAGAAGAGAGAGATATTGATTTCCATAAAGATAACTGTATTCCATCTCTTCTCCATCATGTTTCTAATACAATCATTTCCACTCAATCAATAAATACACAATACACAATAAATACATACATACATACATACATACATACATACATACATACATACATACATACATACATACATACATACATACATACATACATACATA
Organism: Notolepis coatsorum; assembly: GCF_963971535.1. Classification (NCBI taxonomy): domain Eukaryota; kingdom Metazoa; phylum Chordata; class Actinopteri; order Aulopiformes; family Paralepididae; genus Notolepis; species Notolepis coatsorum. The sequence goes on along the minus strand of NC_140174.1, from coordinate 2,269,187 downwards.
CATACATACATACTATTGTACATTCCACTACCCTCTCAACTTCAGTCACATCATCCAGATCATCCAATTACAACAGCACCTGTAATCTGAGATGCAGATTTAAAAGGAAAGAGAGAGAGAGAGAAAGAGAGAGAGAGAGAGAGAAAGAGAGAGAGAGAGAGAGAACAGCTCGCGTGGCCGTCCACTTCAGAGCAGAAGCGCACGGATTTACATTGGAACAGCTGTAAATGCCTATTATTTATTATTTATATACATATAGAACTGCTCCACATGATACTGTAGTTTTAATGTAGTTGGTGTTTTTTTTTATAGTTTTATAGAGTGTCTATGTATTGTGACTGTATGTTTGTCTTTCAACCACTGAAGCACAAATGAAGTTCCGAAAGGAAAATAAAGTAATTTGAAGTTGAAGTTGAAGTTGAAGTCAGTCCCCGTTTGAAGATAAAAAAAATAAAAATAAAAGATTTCCAGTTCCAGTGTCCATTTTGCATGTATAACCCGTTATTATCTCATTAATTAGAATGTTAGAATGAATTTTAGAATGATGATCAGTGTGATGTACTCCTGAAAAAGTATAGTAATATGGTTTATTTGTATCGGGAAAGATACAGACACATTAGCTGGTTGAACAACATCTATATGTGGTAATAATGCAGATATTGAGTGTGTTTCTGTGAAAATGCGCGTGGCGCACGCCTCTGAATCCAACCGGAGCGGAAAAAGAACTTCGCTTCCCGCCCGCGAGTCGCGCACCCACCCACGGCCGTGGTGAACAGCGATGCCTGTTAACCCTTTCACTGCCACACGACAGAAGGTTAACCCTTTACTATCACACAACCGACGGTCGCCGGGTTAACCTTCTGTCGTGTGGCAGTGAAAGGGTTAACCGGCTGTCGTGTGGCAGTGAAAGGGTTAACCGTCTGTGTATTGTCGCAGTGAAAGGGTTAACCGTTTTGGTAGTGCGGCGGTGAAAGGGTTAACATGGGAGCAGTCAGGGAAAGAGAGTCAGAGAGAAAGGAGAGAGAGAGAGAAAGGAGAGAAAGATAGAAAGAAAGAGAGAGAAATTGAGAAAAAGAGAGATAGAAAGAGATAGAGATGAGAGAGAGAAAGAGAGCGACAAAAAGAGAGGTAAATCACTTACCTTTCCAGTGTGGTCTTGTAGTTCTATGGAGGTAAAGACAGATCAAGTTAAACATGACACTGTAAAAACTGAGTGTCATCTGGCCACTTTTAAACTATCAGCTAATTGTATTAAACTAAAACTGGGTAAAATGCAATTCATAAATGGTTCAAATGCATTGAATTCAGCTCATTTCTATTTCAAACGGCACATAGTCTTTTTTATTATGTATAGGTTACTAATACTTATTTAATAAATATGAATGAACCCCAATCCCAGTTTTTACAGTGTACTAAACATCCTCAGCATCATTCCCTATGAACTGAAGAGAGACCAGTCCTGACCTGCAGGAAGGAGACGTGTTCAGCGTTCAGCTCCTGCTCTATGGCTCTGATTGTGTCTGAAAGGGTTGACATCTCTCTGTCCAGCCCCTCAATCTTCTCCTTCATTGTCTGGCTCTTCTGCTCCTCTTCCTCCTTCAGTGCAGCTACCCTGGCCTCCTTAAACTGGAGAAACTTCTTAAACTCCTCCTCAATCTGCTTCTCTGTGTGCAGGGCCTGGACCTGGAGATTATAAGATAAGATAAGATATTCCTTTATTGATCGATTGATGGGGAAATTCAGGCACCATAGCACCATGGGGGAACTCAATTATGCATAATATATTTGATTTCTATATAAAAAGCAGTAAATGGCATTGTTTTGACCGCTGGTAAGAGTGTGTTATTATTTGGCAATTAAAAGGTGAGGTTAGCTTTCAAAAATATAATTTATTCATTTATTTCATATACTATTGAAACAAGGATTTTCTTAGATTTCTAAAGACATCACATCATCTTTGTAGCTGAACTGTGTAACTGTGTAAAGAAAAGTGTCCCAGTTTTGTAGCCTTTTTGACTTTACATTTAATGTTTTCAGAACTGTGCAAAAAAACATCATGTGTCCCATTTCACTTGTTATATTTCCACATTTTAGTGTTCTGCAGTTCTTTTTTTTACTGTGCAGAAAAAAGAAAAGGATCAAGTGTCCCATTTCACTTGTTATATTCCCACATTTTGGTGTTCTTCAGTTCTTTTTTTTCATTCAGTGTGAGAAATCCAGTCTCTTTTGAGCTTTAACAAGTCCATCAAAGTCAGGTTGAATGTCTGAGGTGGAGATGCGAAGCACAGCTGACATGTTCATCAGTGAGAGAGGATCTGTACCTGGATTTGGTAAACTTCATGACTGAGAATGTCTGTTCACATATGTAGGTGGATCCAAAGAGAACCAACATCTTCTGAGCATGTCTCCCCATGTTTGGAAAGTTCTCCTCCTTGAGAGCAGAGTAGAACTCTAGCAGTGATGCTGACTTAAAGTGCTCTTTCAGTAGTGAATCAGACTGCAGGTCAATGAGGTCAAGCTGAACATCAGTGGGTGCACTATCAACACTGCAGGTAAAGGGGGGCGGCTAGGTGGCGTAGTGGTCTAAGGCACTCGCCACCAGTGTGGAGACGCTAGGATTCGCGTGTTCGAATCCAGCTCTCCACATTGTTTTTCAGTTTGGCTGGTCGTCCGCAGTAATACACATTGGCCGTATTACGGGGAGGGAAAAACTGAAGGGTGGGGATCGAACGTTGTGAACAAGCGACTCCTACAAGTCGGTTGGTGCGCCTGCGCAGTAGAATCAGGAAGTGTCGGGGGCAGCGTGAGCCTCCCACGCGTTACTCCTCGACACTGAGAGGTCGAGCTGCGCAGGTGAAAAGATGCGACTGCTGTTACCTCAAGTACCGGAGGGGACTTGTGCTATGTATGACTTAGTCCTCACTGCAGCCGGCTTGTGGGAGGCAAGAAACAGCGTTCGTGACAGGGGAGGGTTGAATTGGATGATACGAAATTGGGATGGGAGAAAATATAGAAAATGGAGAAAAAGTGGATCAAAAAAAAAACACTGCAGGTAAAGGGAGAGGAAACCAGCTGCATTTCATCCTCAACCTTTTTAAAATCTTGAAAACGCCTTGAAAATTCATCATGCAGTTCTCCTCTCCGAACATGGATGAGTACCTGTGCCGGTGATCATCTGATGGTTTGACTTCTTTCAGGGTTTTCATGTGTTCGAGATTGTTGCTGCCTAGTTGCCTTGAAATTAATTGCAACTTTGTCATTTTTTATGCATTTCATGAGCAAAAATGACCTTGCCCTGCAGTTGTGTGCTCAGTAGGGATGGGTACCGTTCACATTTGAACCGATACGGTACCGGTACCTGTGAATCGATACCGGTACCCAACGGTCCTTTTCTCAGTACTTTAGTCTCTACAAATGTAATCTACCTACCTCAGTTGTAAAAAAATAAAAAATAAAAAAAAAAGTAAAAAAAAAAAGTAAAAAAAAAAAATAAGATATTATTATTATTTTTTAATTATGATGTAATCTTTTGCAGGCCGGTCAGAACCAGGTCTGGCCTAGAGGCTTTTAAATACAACGAGGTCATAGACAGATATTTCACACAGACCATCGTTCAGCTTCACACCAAACTTTCAGGGGAGGGGTGCTATGTATCTGAGCACACCTGACGACATGGCTGTTGTTGTTGTGCAAAGACAGCTGTGCTCGGTACTTAGCGTGTGCACACAAACATGCGACTCGTCCCTCGCCGGGTGCTCACCTTGTCTTTGCATGACAATGGCTCAGGTCGTCAGAGACCTGAGCTCAGAGATGGAACAAGCAGCCGTTTTCCGTGTGGTCCAAGTGCCGCGTCGCGGCTCCGTTTATTATCGTGTAACATTGTTTTGGACGGTAAAAAAGTGCAGGGGACCATAACTGCCTTCTGAAAACATGCAGGGGACATGTCCCCTGTGTCCCCCCCCCCCAATAACTACGCCCCTGGGGGGGGGGGGGGGGGGGGGGGTGCAGGTAGTAAAAACAACACACGCAGTGTAAACAAATAAGTTTAAGGAAATAAGTCAATATAATTTACTATCTAACTAACTATACAGCATTCACAGTGTCACATAAGGTGCAGTATGCATAAGGTAGTGTTATAATTTACTATCTAACTAACTGAAATATACAGTAGGGGGGTTTAAAAATCATGTCTCTCCCACAATGGACTACAAATGTACAATAGGGCACTTATTTTTTTACTGTGTGCAGGTTGAGTGCAGCTACAACCTTACAGTAAATCATTTATCATTAATACAGAATATTTGTACCTTTACGTGTTTTGCTGTGCTGACGCATGTTCGTTTGATTTCTTTAAAGGCCTGTAGCTTGTCACGTAAGGTCTTCAGTGGAGCCTGGAGCTGCTTCTGCAATGGAATTCATTCATTCATTAATTCATGATGTATTTCACTTGAAAGATGCAAGTCTGAGGACTCTGTGCTGCAGCACCGGTTTCAACTCACGGACTGGAGTACGTTTGCCACCCAGGCCACCCTGGACTCCCACACTGACATTGACTCCCACACTGACATTGACTCCCACACTGACATTGACTCCTACACTGACATTGACTCCCACACTGACATTGACACCCACGCTGACATTGACTCCCACACTGATATTGACTCCCACGCTGATATTGACTCCCACACTGACATTGACTCCCACACTGACATTGACTCCCACGCTGATATTGACTCCCACGCTGATATTGACTCCCACACTGACATTGACTCCCACGCTGACATTGACTCCCACACTGACATTGACTCCCACACTGACATTGACTCCCACACTGACATTGACTTCCACACTGACATTGACTCCCACACTGACATGGACTCCCACACTGACATTGACTCCCACACTGACATTGACTCCCACACTGACATTGACTCCCACACTGACATTGACTCCCACACTGATATTGACTCCCACGCTGACATTGACTCCCACACTGACATTGACTCCCACGCTGATATTGACTCGCACGCTGATATTGACTCCCACACTGACATTGACTCCCACGCTGACATTGACTCCCACACTGACATTGACTCCCACACTGACATTGACTCCCACACTGACATTGACTTCCACACTGACATTGACTCCCACACTGACATGGACTCCCACACTGACATGGACTCCCACACTGACATTGACTCCCACACTGACATTGACTCCCACACTGACATGGACTCCCACACTGACATTGACTCCCACACTGACATTGACTCCCACACTGACATTGACTCCCACACTGACATGGACTCCCACACTGACATTGACTCCCACACTGACATTGACTCCCACACTGACATTGACTTCCACACTGACATTGACTCCCACACTGACATGGACTCCCACACTGACATTGACTCCCACACTGACATGGACTCCCACACTGACATTGACTCCCACACTGACATTGACTCCCACACTGACATTGACTCCCACACTGACATTGACTCCCACACTGACATTGACTCCCACACTGACATTGACTCCCACACTGACATTGAATCCCACGCTGACATTGACTCCCACGCTGACATTGACTCTCATGCTGACATTGACTCCCACGCTGACATTGACTCCCACACTGACATTGACTCCCACACTGACATTGACTCCCACGCTGACATTGACTCCCACACTGACATTGAATCCCACACTGACATTGACTCTCACACCTCCTACATTGTGGACAAAAATAAATCAACTCCAACATCAGTGTCTGAATCTAATCCCATCTAATTGTTCTGATTGTCATTGTTTCTGTATTCATTAACAACGTGACAACAATGTTTACTCTGTGTATTTATTGAGTATAATTAAAGTTTGAATAAATTAATATAATAATGATTTTGCCATACCTTGTGATCCTCCGAAGCTTCCTCTATGGGGCAGCAGTTGTGCCTCTTGCGTTTTCTGGAGGACTGACACACCACACAGATGGGCTGGAGGTCATCCAGACAGAAGAGCTTGAGTTTCTCACCGTGCAGACTGCAGAGCACCTCAGAACCTGCTGGAGCTCCCTGGCTTCTCTCCCTGAAGGCCTCACACAGGTTCTTCAAAGCCAAGTTACGAGGAGGATCTAACATTGAAGAGACTTCCCTACAAAGTGGACAGTTCTTGTCTTCTCCGTCTCTCCAGCATTGTTGCAGACAGGCTTTACAGAAGCTGTGGCTACACAACAAGATGACAGGATCTGTGTAGATCTCACGGCACACGGGACAAGACAGATCCTCTTCACAATGAGACGAAGCCATTTTGTCTCTCAGTAACACTCCCTCCCCTGGAAATCTCCCTGAAGTTTACTTTAACTTTTGTTATAAACTTACTTAGATTCAGTCAGCAGCTGGTTGAAGTCACTGTTTGATCACTTGTTATGAGGGCCGACGTTCCACTCTACTGGTTAAAGTTGCTTACTCGTGAGTAGTACGTTCGTTGATAAAGACAAATAATGTCCACAGCCGCTCCAGTGTAAAACAAAGATATCCAAATGGTTTATTTCTCTTCCACAGCGAAGTCTTTCTTTACAGAAGTGGTCCCAAAGCTTTTTTCATAAATATTCACGTTACTACTACAAGGTAAGAAAACTGTATTTTCCCAGTCTCCAAATCACCGCCGACTCGACACATGAAGATTCCTCCACACTGGAAAGCCGAAAATCTATGCTGTTTAGTCTATCGGTTCAGTACTGCTCAGCACTGAGAGAATTGCTGAATATATATAGATTGTAGTGCTGAGAGACGGGAGTCTCAGGCGATGTCCTGAAGTGGAAGGTAACTCCTTTAATATTCATCAGCACAACTACAAGATACAATACATTACTAGAGAGCTAAACAGAATGCCAACCGCTTAAATAGGAATGCTAGAGGTTTCTAGAAGGTACTACTATGACATCATCACGAACGTTCCAGAATGTTCTACTATGACATCATCACGAACGGTCCAGAATGATTGGGCAGACCTAAGGTTCTAGAATGTTCTGCCATACTATGACATCATCACCAACGTTCCAGAATGTGCTACTATGACATCATCACCAACGTTCCAGAATGGTCTACTATGACATCATCACAAACGTTCCAGAATGATCGGGCAGAACTAAGGTTCTAGAATGTTCTGCCATGACATCATCACAAACGTTCCAGAATGTTCGGGCGGCACTAATGTTCTAGAATGTTCCTAACATTAGTTCTGTGGGTGAATTATGTACCATTACAATCACTACACAAGCCCCCCCAGAATTCACCCATAGTAAAAATCCCCCCGGCGGGGGGGAACAACTGCCCGGCCTCGGCGCGTGCGGAAAAAACCGGGGGCGGGGAGGGAGGAGCGGCGTAAGTGCTCTCGCCCTCCCCGACACCCGGGGGCACTGACATCGGTGAGGTCGCCGGTGACTCCGTGGGAGGCAGATCCCGGAGTAACGGCGGACGGCCTCTGCGGGGGGGTAGGGCCAACTCTACGGGTTGGGAAACGTCCACGTGTGCGGGCTTGATCCTGTCTACTGACACGGTCTCCTTCCTAACGCCCATGTCGATCATCAGGTCCTTGTCACCGTGCTGCAGGACCCTAAACGGGCCATCGTAAGGGACCCCCGGTGCGCGTCGTGGCGAACAAAAACGTACTCCGCCTTGTGCAGGCCGCGCGGCACCCGGGAAACGGGGGTACCATGCTGCGACGTGGGGATCGGGGCGAAGGTCTGCACGGCTTCCCGCAGGGAGGCGCGTTGGCTGACCGCGGACCAGGGGGTCGTCGCGTCCGGAATAAAATCCCCTGGGATGCGCAATGTCTGGCCATATACTAGTTCCGCTGACGAGGACTGCAGGTCTTCCTTGGGGCACTCCTAAGCCCGAGCATGACCCACGGCAGTTTGTCCACCCAATTGCTGTCCGTCAGGCCTGCGCGCAGCGCTGTCTTCATGGACCGGTGGAAGCGTTCGCATAGCCCGTTGGCCTGAGGGTGGTACACGGTGGTACGGTGCAGCTTAACCCCCAGGCTGCTGGCGACCGCGTTTCAGAACTCCGAGGTAAATTGTGAGCCCCGGTGGGAGGAGAGGTCGGACGGGGTCCCGAAACGTGCGACCCACGTGCTGATAAAGGCGCGGGCCACGTCGGAAGAAGATGTCGAGGCGAGGGGAACGGCTTCCGGCATCGGGTGGTCCTGTCCACCATAGTAAACAGGTAGGTAAACCCGTGAGAGGAGGGAAGCGGGCCCACGAGGTCAACGTTGACATGATCGAATCTTCTCTCTGGGACTTCGAATGCCGCCAGCGGGGCCTTAGTAGGTCGGTGCACTTTAGCCCGTTGGCAGGCCACTAGCGTCGAGTCCATTAGCCTCTGAAAAGACTGTGCCGCGTTCTTAAGTCCGAACGGCATCCGCAGGAATTCGAATAGTTCGAAGGGTGTTACCACCGCTGTCTTCGGGACGTCCGAGGGGTGTACCGGCACCTGGTGGTAACCACGTACCGTCGTACCAGGTCCACCTTTGAAAAGACCAGCTTACCCGCCAGGTGCACTGAGAAGTCCTGGATGTGGGGTACTGGGTAGCGTCGTAGCGTCGTTGAGGCGTCTGTAGTCGCCGCACGGCCTCCATCCGCCATCCGGCTTAGGAACGATGTGCAGCGGTGAGGCCCAGGGACTGTCCGAGCGCCGGATAATCCCCAACCTCTCCATGTTGGCGAACTCTGACCTAGCAACTGCTAGTCTGTCAGGATTGAGCCGGCGGGCCCTCGCGTACACGGGAGCGCCTTCGGTCTCGATGTGGTGCTCGACCCCGTGTTTGTAGGCGTTGGTACAAGTCCCCTTCTGCGAGCGAGCTGGCTAGCCCGCGGTATACCACTTCATCACGCATGCATGTCAATGAAGCATATGTCTGGGCGTCTACTAGGCGGCCGTGCCTAACGTCCACGAGGAGCCCGTGTGCACAAAGGAAATCCGCCCCGAGTAGGGGGAACTCAATGTCGGCGGTGACGAAGTCCCACGTGAACTGCTGGCCCCCAAAACACAATTCCACAGTCCTCGTACCATAGGTGCGGATAGGGCTACCGTTGGCGGTCGTCAGTCGCGGACCTCCCTCCCCGCCGGCGGTGTCCCCCACCGTCGCGGGTAGGACGCTCCTCTGCACCCCGGTGTCGCAGAGAAATTTCTGCCCGGAGAGTGTGTCCTTGATAAACAGCAGCCTGTTTGACGTGCCCGCGCCCACAGTCGCTACTGGGTGCTGGTGTTGGCGTTTCCCGCTCTGATGAAAGTGCAAGGTGGGCGGCACTTTGTTGCCCTCGTGCCGAAACGCGCGTGGTAATAACACAGGCCTGTGTCTTTAATGCCGTCGGCCGCGGCAGTGGCGCCTCTCTCTCTCTTCACCCCTCCCTCTCTGGGCGCGTGCGCTCGTGTCGGGGCCAGCATCTCTGGGGCTAAGCGCTGAGTGGCTAGGTAGAAGCGGTCCGCTTAAACAAATACGTTTAAGGAAATAAGTCAATATAATTTACTATCTAACTAACTATACAGCATTCACAGTGTCACATAAGGTGCAGTATGCATAAGGTAGTGTTATAATTTACTATCTAACTAACTGAAATATACAGTAGGGGGGTTAAAAATCATGTCTCTCCCACAATGGACTACAAATGTACAATAGGGCACTTATTTTTACTGTGTGCAGGTTGAGTGCAGCTGCAACCTTACAGTAAATCATTTATCATTAATATATTGAATATTGAAATTCTTTTATTGGGAAAACCACATTGAGATACAGTATCTCGTTTTCGAGAAGGTCCCACATTTTGTGCAATGTAACACATGACACACAACAACAACAACAACAACAAAAATGTAATAAATACAGGACATACAAAAACACAACAGAACAAGTACACATTGTAAGAGGATATGTCTCATTATAAGAGGATAAGAGGATATGTCTCAATCTCCATCATAAGAGGCCCACTCCACGGCAGTCACATGACGCTGCCACCGCAGGGCAAACAAATATGCTTACCCTGCGATGACACCGCCAGGCAGCCGCCGCGAGAAAGGCCCAACAAAACATTCAGAGGGTTAGTAGAATACAGGATGTAATAGATATTGAGCTCCAGGACTGGCAGGAGAAGAGGAGCAATCAACCCGCCCAACGAGCGCCCAAATCAACCAATCGGCCCCCCCCTGCCTAAAAGCCAGACTAGAGCCAACTAGCTAACCCGTAACACCCACATAAAGGACGGCTGTGCCCCACCTCCCCTCACCAGCGCAGGAGCCCCACCAAGGAAGCATGTACACTTGACCATAAAATTTGAACAAAGAGCATTTTTAAAGAGGTAAAATGAAGATATGGATCGAATGGTCACCGGAAGATTGTTCCAGTCCGAAGGGGCTTTGAACATGAAAGATTTCTTGGCCATTGCTTTTGAAAATGGAGAAACTGTGAAAAAATACTGTACCGAGTGTCTTAGACAATAAGTGCAAGAGAAAGGGACCATCAACTGTTTCAGGTAAGCAGGATAGTCAGAATGGATACATTTGAAAATCAATTGCAGCCAATGTCTCTGTCTTCTTAAAGTAGGAGAAGTCCATTAATGCAGTGCCGGCTCTGCCACTAGGGGCGCAAGGGCGCCGCCCCCCCTTCAGGCCCTGCCTGGTTATATGAGAGTAGAACAAGAAAAAGTATCTTTTTGTTTTTTGTTTTATAGCCCTATAAATAATATAAACATGTTTAAAATGAATAATATTTACTCATTTTAAGTATGTTTGTATTTCCAATGCACAATATAACGTTATTATCTCAAATAAAAAAACACTCGTTTTCCTGAGCAGGAAGTGACATCACGTTTTTTTAATCTTTTTTATTTTTTCGTATTTCTCGGCCCGGGCTAGACACGATAGCGCTCTGAGTGTGCGTCACAGTTTGATCGCTGTATCCGTCACAGCCAATCAGTGCATAACGCGTTGTGCGTTGAAATATGACTATTATGTTGGAATCCGGGCGCGATTTGAAGCGGTCTAGCCAGTAGCGTCAAGAATTTCTGTAGCCGCATTTCGCGGAGACGCTCTCTGATTGGCCGACGCCAGTATTTTTTTCCGTAGCAGAATTTCACAGAGACGATCTCTGATTGGCCGAATCCAATTTCTAATGTTCCAATTCTAGGTTATTCCTAGGTTGGTCCTCCGTTGGTGGTAGAGATTTGTGTTGTTGTGAGATGCATGCAGCTGAGCGTGCCGTGACTGCAAGTTCTTTAGACTGTTAAGCTTAGGCACTCTTTCAAAGTTGGTTAAGGTTAGAGTTTGTCTTAGAGCATGGCGATAGAACGCCAGGTAGTTTGAATTCAGAAATGGACAAAGGAATGAAGTACTTGTGTTGTGTGACCAACTGCTAACAAGCTAACACTTGGCTAACAAGCTATATGGCGGATGCAGTCTGGACACAGTGGACAGTGGTCTGGAATACTGTACATCAACAGTGGATTATACACTTTATCAAGGCAAGCCCTGGACGTGTCAACTAAACAGTGAGTCTCTCTCTCTCTCGCTCTCTCTCTCTCTCTCTCTCTCTCTCTCTCTCTCTCTCTCTCTCTCTCTCTCTCTCTCTCTCTCTGTGGTTAACGTTAACGTTTGTAAATAGTTTTTTTTAGGAGCAGTACTGTTAGGCTACTGCTGGCCATTCATGAAGCGAGACATTGCTGATTGTTTATTTATTTTATAACACAAGACTATGACTACCAACTGCCTAGCCAGCCGTGTATCAATCTTGGATGCAATAATAACGTTACCACACTGACTGTGTCGATGGCTCATTGATTTAACTACTGCAGCTCTCTCGGATTGAAAATACGTGGATTATGGCTTGTTCAATATCGTCTATGTTTGAATGAATGAATGAATGAGAACTTTATTAACAGATTGCAGAATGGGTACAATACAGTACGGCTCAATACACACAATTGTTAAGGGGATGCAGACCAGAGAAAGACGTTTGTCTTGTTTACATCAGGGTCCCAGATTTTCGATTCATATCGATAGTTTAATAGCTAGCCTTGGCTCGTTTAACAATATGCAAAATATGTGTACAGCCCTGTACTCATACTGAAGTTATTCTTGGTATATAATAGGTCTGATTGTGTAACGAATCGATTCCACGTCGCGCTGTGTGTGAGAGAGAGAAGGAGAGAGGGAGAGATCTGCCTGTGTTTGGAGACGGGGCGAGTTTTGTTTCTAACTTTTCTATTTATATATTGTGTTTCAAGTTGTGAATTAGAGTCTAGACTATACTTTATTTGACTGGTTGTGTGTTGTTGTAGTAACAGCTGAGCGACTCGTTCATAAGAGCCGATTCATTGCCGTGAGCGTGAGTCGAATCGCTCACGTCTTGCCATGAGTCTGTTGCGTGGTACTGTACATGTACATGCAAAATGTTTGGTATAGCGCCCCTAGTGGCGAAGCACCCACCGGCCGCCACTGCATTAATGGCAAAATAAGTTGTTGTGCAAGTCTCTTTCTAACAGTGAAGCAAAAACAACGTATAGCTCTATAAAGGGCTCCAATGCTGCGATTCAATTTAATAACAGTAGAGGTAATATGGAAATTGAATGAGAGTTTGGGGTCAAGCCATACTCCCAAATACTTGATGCGTTCAGCTTTATGCAGAGGTGTATTATCGGCACATAAGATAACGCATGCCTTAGATTCGGTTGCCTTCAGTCTTTTCCGAGTACCAAAAATCATAAAGTGCGATTTGGTTTTGTTTAGTATTAGTTTATTTTCAGCAAGCCATTTCTGTAGTGTCTTAAAGTCATATTGTAAGGCTGATTGAATCTGTGCTACATTATTTTTGGATGTATACAACACTGTATCATCTGCATAAAGATGAACGCTGCAATCAGAACAGACAGAAGGTATATTATTTATAAATATTGAAAAAAGAAGTGGACCAAGGGTTGAACCTTGCAGCACACCACGTTCTTGGACCATTGTATCCGATTTGAACCCTTGGATGACAACACATTGTTTTCTATTATGAAGGTATGTATTGAACCAGAGTAATGTATTGCGTGATAGGCCAACAGAGTGAAGTTTATCTAGAAGTAGGTGGCGGTCAACTAAGTCGAAAGCTTTGCTCAGATCGATAAAAATTGCACCAGTTAATTTACCATCTTAATTAATACAGAATATTTGTACCTTTACGTGTTCTGCTGTGCGGACGCATGTTCGTTTGATTTCTTTAAAGGCCTGTAGCTTGTCACGTAAGGTCTTCAGTGGAGCCTGGAGCTGCTTCTGCAATCGAATTCATTAATTCATTCATTCATGATGTATTTCACTTGAAAGATGCAAATCTGAGGACTCTGTGCTGCAGCACCGGTTTCAACTCACGGACTGGAGTACGTTTGCCACCCAGGCCACCCTGGACTCCCACACTGACATTGACTCCCACACTGACATTGACTCCCACACTGACATTGACTCCCACACTGACATTGACTCCCACACTGACATTGACTCCCACACTGACATTGACTCCCACGCTGACATTGACTTCCACACTGACATTGACTCCCACATGACTCCCACACTGACATTGACTCCCACGCTGACATTGACTCTCACACCTCCTACGTTGTGGACAAAAATAAATCAACTCCAACATCAGTGTCTGAATCTAATCCCATCTAATTGTTCTGATTGTCTAATGTTTCTGTATTCATTAACAACGTGACAATGGCGCGACCCAGGCTAGTCGCCGTTGGTTTAGCTCAGCAACGATTGTGCACACTTTTAGTTATTATGTTTGTTTTTACTACTTTTTTTATGAAAACATCACTGGCGGGGACGTCATACGACCGCCAGTCACTTATTGACCTAAACTCCGGACTCAAAGAGGAGTTTAGAGACACTTTATGCCTAGACTGGCCACCGGAGATCAGGCGAGTTAAGGACAAAGGAGTCGACAAGAAAAAGAAACACAGAGGCAAGCGAGGAGGAATCAGACTGAGGCTAAAAAGAGCTGCTTACCGCCCGGCAATCCCATCAATCTTTCTGGCGAATGCTCGTTTGTTGGAGGGGAGGATGGACGATTTGAGAGCGAGGGTCCGGTTCCAACGAGAAATAAAAGACGCCAACATCATGTGTTTTACGGAAACATGGCTAAAGCCAGCGACTCCGGATCACAGCGTCTCTCCCTCGGACTCCTTCACCGTCTTTCGAGCGGATCGCACGGAAGCCTCCGGTAAGAGCTTCGGCAGGGGTGTCTGTCTCCTTACGAACAAGGGTGGACTAGCCCCAAGGAGGTACAGGTACTCTCCCGCTCATGCTCCCCGGACATGGAACATCTCTCCATTCTATGTCGCCCTTTCCACCTTCCCCGTGAGTTTACAGCGGTCATCATGACTGCAGTATACATCCCTCCACAAGCAAACACCGCCAGGCCCTGGCGGAGCTGGCGGATCATCTCAACAAACATCAGATCAAACATCCAGACGCAGCTATGATCGTCGCCAGCGATTTCAATCAGGCAAATCTGAAAAAAGTGATGCCATCCTTCTTTCAGCACATCGCCTGCTCCACCAGAGGGGGAAACACGCTCGACCACTGCTACACCCCGTTCAGAGCCGGCTACAAGGCTGTACCGGTTCATCTCTGCTACCTCGCTGATGCTACAAGCCATGGACCCGCTGTCCAGCATGCCACCCAGTGTTGTTGTACCACCCACACCCACAGGTGTATAAAAAAGACTGTCACTGCTGCTAATTCTGTGTATGTTCTGATACACAACAACTTCTGAGTCATCACTTGAATCCTTCACATACGTATAAACCGTCTCAGCATCAGATATATAACTAGTTTGGAAGTTCACGTCAGGACCTGTACTGCCTCCCTTCACATACAGGTCAGTTAGTTTCCCCCAAACTGAGGTTGGGAGGACTTATTGGCCTGGCAGTCCCTCTTTGTATGCCCAGGGGCCAGACAGACGAAACACAGCCTCTCATTCATGCAGTGTGAAATGGTGCCATGACTAGAGTCACCACAGACCCGACAAGCTTGCTCCCTGGGACGTCCCCCTCCAGGGGTACGCGGGAACCTCCCACCTCGCATTGGAGTAGCGACATTGCGCTGCTGCATTTTCTCCATCATCCCCTGAAACATGTCCACCATACGGCTAAGAAGCCTCTCCTCCGACTGCTGGAGATTCTGAGCAACAACTGCCGTAGAGGTGGGGCGTGGGACATGGCAGATCTCTCCTTGAACTGGGACAGAACCAGGAGAGGGGTAAGGAGTATGACACTCCTGGCGTTGGGCTTGAAGAGAGAGAAAGATAGGACTCTGGGTGTGGCACTGCTCAGGTACTGACAAACTGGGTGGTGATGAGCTAGACTGCTCATGGAGGACAGTGGTGGTGTGACTCTTTAACTGCACAGCCCCACTAACTCTGCTGCTAGCCCTCAACTCCCTTTGGTAATCATCAATCCTCATCTGCACATCTCGTGAGGTCCATTCATGGATTGGCTTACATTTCAGAGTGTAGGATAACTCTGGGTCAGGACAATGTTTCACAAACATGAGCGCCACCTCATCACTCATGTTCCCTGCTTGCTTGCCCTGTCTGCCCAGACCCTCAATAGCTAGGTCTGCTGCCTTGTTCAATCTAATCCAGTAATCAACTGGGTTTTCTCTGAGTTTGGGCAGGGTGGCATAGAAGTCCGAAAGAGGGAGACATGAGGATGCATCACTGAAGTACTGAAGGAGGATATTGTAAATCAGCCCAGGGTCTCTATTGGCATCAAGCGATGGATCACTACGTAGGCCGATCCTCACAACATCTCTAGCTTTACCCCTTAAACGACTCAGAATTTCATCAGCCTGCTCAGGCATAGGTATCGCCTGTTTCCTGAGATGAGACTTAGTCATGTCAATCCACTCCTGAACTGAACACTTATCAGAACCGTCACCTCTGAATGTCTGGGGTTCTCTGTCTGGCCTAACCTGAACTGTCACATGTGGGGCTTCCTGCCTGGTAGCTTCCCTGTGCGTATCCTGACTATGTGAAGTATTCTGGGGATCGCCACTTATTACACCAGATGACATCAACTTTGCGACTATAGACTCGCCAATCTGGACACCTAACTTAGGGTGACCAAACGTCCTCTTTTGGCCGGACATGTCCTCTTTTCACGCCCTGTCCGGGCCGTCCGGGTTTTTTTTATAAATGCATGAAAATGTCAGGCTTTCACGGGCCGTTTGCATATACTTAAATTGACTGGCGCATTGCACAGAATACTACGGTAATCTGTTGCGTGTGTGACGTAATCCCTGAGAAGCTTTGTGGGCGGCTCTACAACTACACTCACACACAAACAGAGGAAGAGGGGACAGAGTGGAGCGCAGCTCACATTCACAATGCCAAAGAATGTACTTTTACAGATGAACTGCAGAAGAAATTCCAAATGTACCTACCTGTCGGAAAAAATGGGAGGCAAAGTTCACTAGTGCGCGCACTAAATCCGAAGCCAATGTGTTATAGCGCCCCACTCGACTCGATTGATGTCGCACATGAAGCACTCAAATCAAATCCAGTACTGTGGTGTTTCTACAGACAGGAGTAACCACGGAGCAGTGACAATATTCCCAATCATAATAGTACTTTGACTGGAAGATGGGTGGCATGCAAACAAAATGAATCGAGGTTAAATACACCAAATGAGACAGCAGAAACCATTGCATAATATCTCATTGAAACATGGCAAAAAAAACGATTTGTCTGAAAAAGATATTTTCTATTATTTCATATATTTTGTTATTTATTTTTGTCCAGTAAGACTTGAAAAGAGAGCTATTATTTTGTTACAGGTTGATTTTTAAGTAATTATTGTGCAATAATGCATCTTTGAGTAAACGTTGAGTATCGGCATGCGTTGCTCATGGGACGGGGTTGCACGCCGTGCAACCAGTCTGTGAGCAGAAGCACGCACATGCACGGATGTGCACACGCGTGCACACAGGAATGCGCTGCACCCGACTGATGCGCCAACTCGCTAAGTACTACTTTGCATAACAATATGGCCGGTCGTCAGGTGTGTTCAAATACGTTCTCAGATACATTCACACAAAACTTGTGAATGAAATGTGTTACATTCCATTCGTAGAGGCAATTAGGCACTGTCTTTAGTCTGTGCTATGCGAGGGAATATCTATGTGCATTAAAACATAGTGCAACCAGTCGTCCCATGAGCAACGCATGCCTGAGTATCATTAAGTATCTCGAGGCTGGGGGGTCATGTCCTCTTTTTTGGAAATCAAAATATGGTCACCCTACCTAACTGCCCTACCATATCTGTGAGGTGGTTCATAGCATCAGCATCCCTACTAGGTGTAGAAGTGTGAGGACCCTCCCCCATGAACTGTCCAACAGGAGCACAACCTGGGCTCTGACTCAACCCTGTACCCCTACCGCTGTCAGCCATGGACCGGGAACGCCCCACCCCCCTATCAAACTTTCTGGTGACATCGCTGCCGCCAGCATAGCCACTAAACGCCAAACCTCTTCCCATTGATAGGACTGGACTGGCACTTCGCTCTGACCAATATACTAGTTACAGATCTGACCACACACTGATCTTGTACAAAAATCTGGACAGCCAGTGGAGAGAATAAAAGCTAGCATATGAATTGTAGTGCCTGGTTAGGAACGAATGATAATGGATGGATTATCCAAGTGGGGGTCCGGGGGGGGTGAGCGAGCGAGAGCATATGTATGTAGGGTATTAGATAGCAAGTATTAGGTATATATCTCGTATACTACATTTATTTAAATGGTGATTTCATTGGATGTTTACTGTTAATGCTTGTGTGTCTAATTTGATGTTATGTTTAAAAAATTATAAAAAAATAAAATACAAATCTGGACAGTGACGTCACTACATGAACGTGGCCTAGCCTACCTAGCCTAGCCTAGCCACGTTTCACACAGTACTTAGCATACTAAACCTGTTAGCATGAGCGTGAATTGCATAAATATATAAATGTATAAAATGTGCAAAGTGAAGGCGGCTACGTGGCGCAGTGGGCAAGGCGCTCGCAACGAATGCTGGAGACTAGGGGGGTGTGTGTGTCAGAGGGCATACCCAGTTTGATGCCTACTCTTAGGGGTTAGGGTTAGGAATATATTCGACCCCTTGTTTTGGCTGGGCCTCTGTGTGTGTGTGTGTGTGTGTGTCTGTGGCTGTTTGCCTACGTTTTTGACACAACAAGTCAATGGTGAATATGTTCGGGTGATGCTGTAGCACACACGCTGTGAGGCCTGAGTTGATCCGTGAAGAGTTTCTAATTTAATTGAATTTAGGCAGGCAACTCAGTGTTAGGGTTGTCCATTTCAACTTCCTAATAGCCTTTAAACAAGATGTCACTTTAAGAATAGAATATAATCAGGGCGGCTACGTGGCGCAGTGGGCAAGGCACTCGCAACGAATCCTGGAGACTGGGCTCGAAAAGGATGCCTCCTGTTCGAGCCCCGCTCTCCACATTGCTTTCAGTTTAGCTGGTCGTCCACACTAATACACATTGGCCGTATTACGGGGAGGGAAACTGAATGGTGGGGATCGGGCGTTGTGGACAGCGACTCCTACAGGTCGGTTGGTGCGCCTGCGCAGTAGAATGAAGAAGCGACGGCGACGGGGGCGGGGCCCCTCCAAAGCCCAGACCCCCGACGCTGAAAGATCACGCTGCGCAGGTGAAAAGATGCGATGGCTGTTACCTCGAGTATCGGAGGGGACTCGTGCTATGTATGACTTAGTCCACATTGCAGCCGGCTTGTGGGAGGCAAGAAACAGCGTTCAAAGACAGGGGAGGGTTGAATTGGATGATATGAAAATTGGGATGGGAGAAAAATAGAAAAATGGGAGAAAAAGTGGATAAAAAAAAAAGAATAGAATAGAATCTTTAGAAACACTTTAAAAGAAGGAGGTACTGTATAGTTTTTTATATACATTAACAGTTTGAGTGCCAGCCTCTGTGTCCTATTTACCCCGTTGAATGCCACCGCTCTATTCAATGACAGAGCACTCGCACTCGCCCTGTAGCACCACCCGCCCCCCCCCCCCCCCCGCAACCCCCCCTACCTCTGTTGTTATGGACATTTGATATTGAGGTCTTGTAATTATGTATTTATGTAGTATGTAGTATGTATGTAATGTAAGTGATGTTATATGTTCTATGTTCTATGTTGGAACTATATGCTGAAACCAAATTCCACCAGCCTGGCTGGGTGGTCATTAAAGATAATTGGATAATTGAATTGAATAATTGAATTGAATTTGCGAACGCATAAACTATATCTTAAATTATGGCTATGTGTCTAAAACGACCGTCGCTTATCAATGACTTGTTTGCAGTCAACATTGTCGAAACGGATTGTTTTTTAATCGGTTCATTTCCGTTTTATACCATTTTGAAAAACGCTCGTTTTTTAAACGTTCCGAAAAAAATAAAGATTCTGCAGGAATCGCGCTTTACTGGAATACACAAACACGGTGTCATTTTTCGGCCTATTTATGAATCGTTTTCAAATAAACGCTAGATTATCGATAGTATATGTGTACTTATGCACGCTATAGAAGCGGGCTGAAAAATCGATTCTCTTATTTCCTGATCAGCTACACACACTCACAGCCACACACACATATATGGGACACGTTGATATAATAGGTGAAAACAGCTCTGATTATCCCAATACTGCTAAAATAGATTCCTTACCTCAGATCAGATGTTCTCCAAAAAGATTATTCCAATTCCTGATCGCCATTCCAAACGCTGGGTACTGGAAACATATATTCCACGCTGTTCTGATGGTCCACAATGAGTCCGATCGGCTCGGGTTACTTGCCTGAGAAGTAAAATGTGGATTCCGGACTCTTTTTTTGCCATGCGTTTCATTCAGTCTAATCCAATGGGGTGCAGTACCATCCGGTATTTTCCCAATTCGAGCTCAGAGAGAGTGCCAGTGGTAACGTGAGGCTAGATTGATGAAATATGAATGGAAATCGCTAATAAAAAAAATTACGATTAACGAATCTCGATATCTCGTTCTTGGCACTCAACAGTTGGCATGAAATAACGAATTATGCCGTGGCTGGCACTCAAAGTGTTCAGAGGTAACATTTCTCAGGAACCTAGCATTTCGTTTTTTACCATGCATATCTTGTGTCTTATCTATAAAAAAAATGTCTATGCAAATAAGAAATAAAAATAAAATAAAGACTAGTGGGGTGACAGTGTTTTCCGCACGATAATAGGGAGCTCCCGTGAAACACGTCTCACCCCATGAACGCCTGGCTCCGCCCCAGCCGACAAAATGGCACCGGGCCCGTCCTCGCTTTCGGCTGAGATAAGTGAAATTCTCTCGGTCGTGACCAAACTCCATGCGGACTTTGAGGTACGCTTCGCCAATGCACAAATGAAAGCGCAGGCGGAACTTTTTGATACCTTTCGTCGGGCAATGTCGGAGGAGATCGGGCTGGCGGTGGGCCCGTTGAGAGAAAAGATGGAGTCACTGCACGCTGCCACCACAGCTAACGCTAACGAAGTAGCCTCGCTAACGGCTGAGGCCTCTCAACAAGGCGAGAGGGTGGCGGGTCTAGAGAGCTCCCTGCTGGCTGCACAGGCTGACGTCGGCAAACTACAGTCGGTAATTGTGGAATTGCAGTCCAGGGAGAGACGATACAACATCAGGATTGTTGGTGTACCGGAGGGCAGTGAGGGAGGACGTCTCTCGGAGAACATGCCGGAGCTGCTGCAGAGGATACTGGGGAAGGAGGTCCTTCCCGATCCGCCCGTGTGTGAGTCGGCCGACAGAGCGGGCAAGACCAGTCCTGGTGTGGGCAAGGAGCCGAGGCCCATCATTGTCAAGCTAAACAGGCTACAACAGAGAGAACTCATCATGCGGTCGGCCCGGGCCAGAAGGGGGGATCTGGGTCTCGACAATCACAAAGTGGCCATTTTCGAAGACTTCACACCGGAGGTTCAGGCACAGAGGGGCGAATACAAAGTGGTCATGGCCAGGCTATGGAAACTGGGCTTGAGGCCTACGCTATTCGCCCCCGCAAGATTGTCTGTGCTATGTAAAGGTGATGACCGTCGCTCATTTTGGTCGTTGGCCAAAGCAGAGGAGTACCTAGGGGGGTTGGCCGAGACGGTGGCTTGATAACGCTGTCGGGTGAGTGGCTTGGCTATTTGCGGACTATTCACAAATGCTTGATGTCAGGCCCAGACAGGCTAACTATCCGCTGCCCATCCGAGCTCTTTGGAGGCTAACGAGCTATCTGAACATTGTACATAACAGACTCTAGCGTGCTAGCCGGATTCACCACTAGCTTACGCGCTGGCCTCGGGCTGGCTAACGGGCTGTGTCTATCACCCGCGTCGATACATTCGAGACCCGATAATGTTTATGTATTTTGGTTGTTGTTGCTGTTCAAGTGACATAGGTTTGCACAATTTAATGGTGATCGGGTCCTTAACTAACTTCTTGTATGCTTTTATTTTTATATCCATGATGCTTTGAGCTTTGGGCTCCAGTAGTAGAAGGTCGATTGAATATACATATACAATATATGATGACAGGTTGGGTCGGGTATAGCTTTGCTTGCACTCTGGCCATAACCCTCTTTTCCTTTTCTTCTTATTGTCGCTGTTTTAATGGCATCTGTATGCGCAATTTAACTGTGATCCGATCCTACCTTAGACTAACTGCTGATATGCTTTGATTTTGTTTTGAATTTTCCTTTATCCATTTATGCTATAACGTTGTGACATTGATACACAGACTCGGAAGTGGATGGTTACAGGGTTGTTGTTGAGTTATTATATAATAATGGCTATTTCTTCCATTATAGTTGCCTCATGTTAGGGCCAAGGCTCACGGTGGTTTTCGTCCGATATCTTTATTGAATATGTAACCTTGATATCAAAGTCCTGGACGTGTGGTCGGACACGGAGGGAAGGATTACTATAGCAAAAGTTGAGTTCTCTCATAGGAAGATGGCAATAATAGCATTGTATGCTCCTAACACATTTGATTCAGCGTTCTATAATACAATCACGAAGAATATGTTGGAACTTACTGGATACGCTCTCATTGTGGGTGGCGATTTTAATGCGTGCTGGGATGCGGAGATGGATAGGTCCGGGTCCTCTGAAACAAGCGACCAAAAACGGTCCTCTAAGGCCCTCAGGATGTGGGCCCAGGACACGGGGCTCGCAGACCTATGGCGCTTATCCAATCCCACCCTCAAGGATTACTCTCACCTGTCAGCCAGACACAAAACCTTCTCTCGAATAGACTATGCATTTGCATCCCCTAATATGTTTGATAGTTTCGATGTCTCATTGGTTCCCTTGGCTCTCTCAGACCACAAGGGGATTTTCCTTACGGCAACCTTTGGCAGGCTCTCCGCGAGAGCTCCCAGATGGCGTTTTAATTCAACCTTGCTAAAGAACGATGATTTCTGTTCTGAGTTCAGGAGTAAACTAGCTGAATTCTTGCAGATCAACGTTGGCACAGTCGAAGACCCTAGGGTCCTGTGGAACGCATTGAAAGGATTTATCAGGGGTCATGTCACACTTTTCGCCTCCAATTTGCGAAAATCCCGGTCAAAAAAGCTAGAAGGACTGGAAACATTATATGCAGACCTATACGCATCCTTGCAAACTAACTATAGTGAACGACTAAACACACAACGTAAGATAGTCAAGAAAGAAATAAACTCCATACTTAAACAACAGTCTGAGTTCTTGATACATAGGACAAGACAAAATTACTACTTTCACGGCTCCAGGCCTAGCCATCTATTGGCAATGAAAATACGCTCGAATGATCATTTCTCGGATATCCCCTCGATCAAGACGAGCCAGGGTGCAGTCACTACTGATTCGAAAAAGATCAATGACACTTTTAAAGAGTTTTACTCACAGTTATATAGCTCAGAGGTTAATCTCGATGACTCTAAATTTGAATCGTTCATTGGCGGGCTTGAGATACCCCACATTTCTGAGGAAGAGGCCAAGGAACTGGGGAAACCGATCACTATTGTGGAATTGAGGGAGACGATTGCTGAAATGCAGAGGGGTAAGGCACCAGGCTGGGATGGTATTCCACCCGAGGTGTATTTAACTTTCTGGGACCAACTGGGTCCATTGATGCTCGATATGATCAATTACGCTATCGAACAAGGGGAGTTCTCAAGAGATGTCAATATGGCGTTGATTTCTTTACTTCTCAAGAAGGACAAAGATCCCAATGATTGTGGTAGCTATAGACCCTTGAGTCTTCTCGGGGCCGATTTAAAAGTGTTTGCCAAGGTGCTGGCCCGTCGCCTGCAGAGATTTATGACTGTATTGGTACACTGCGATCAAACTGGTTTTATCCCGGGGCGCCTGGCTGCAGATAATCTTAGGAGGCTGTTGCATGTAATCGATAACAGTAAAGACAATACAGCTCCGTCCACAGTTCTGTCTTTGGATGCCATGAAGGCGTTTGACAGACTTGAGTGGTCATACCTGTGGAAGGTACTTGAGATTATGGGTCTTGGAAAGAGTTTTATTCATATGATTAAAGTCCTGTATGCCTCGCCGTCTGCGATGATACTGACAGGCAAAAACTGTTCCACACTTTTTCCAGTCTCCAGATCTTCTAGACAGGGTTGTCCTCTGAGCCCAGGACTGTTCGCGCTTTCCCTCGAACCATTGGCCCAATTTATTAGGCAATCGGAGGACATCGTCCCCATAATGGTCAATAATACTCCACACAAAATTGCTCTCTATGCGGATGACCTGCTGATTTTCATGGACGACCCCTCCCGGTCGGCCGCAAAATTATTGGGAATAATCGACGACTTTGGTAAAATGTCAGGCTTTAAGATTAACTGGAACAAATCAGCCTGCCTACCTCTTAATGAGCTGGCCAAGATGGTACGACTACCAGCTGATATCCCCATAGTAGAACATTTTAAATACTTGGGCATAGAGATATTCCCCACGCTGAATCAAACTACTAAGTACAACTTCACGGGTACTTATGATAAAATATGCCAGGATCTAGACAGGTGTCATCCCTTCTTAACTCTTTACAAGCCCGGGCTTCCATAATCAAAATGAACGTCCTGCCTAGGATACATTTTGTTAGCTCAATTCTCCCCCTGCCCCCTCCAATAGACCACTGGCGCAAGGTACAATCGATGGTATCTAAGTTTATCTGGAATAACAAACGCCCGAGAATCAAAAGAGCTACTACTCAACGTAGGAAACAAGATGGGGGCCTCGCAATCCCTGATTTTAAGCTTTATTTCTGGTCCTTTTCACTGAGACCTCTGATGTGCTGGCTAGACCCTGTAGATGCTGTATCTTGGCGCTCCTTAGAATCGGCGGCGGTCTCACCGCTAAGATTGCAGGATGTGGTGTACTCCACTGTCCCTATTTCGAAATGCCGACTGAGGTATGGACCGATCATAACTCACGTGATCCAGACGTGGCGTAATGTACAGAAGTCGTGTGGGGTTAAATGCCCATGGCACCTGGACTCTCCAATTTTTAATAACCAGCAATTACTTATTGGGCACAAGCCGGTTAATATTCCTCAATGGCAAAGGAGGGGAGTTCATACTCTGGAGGATATTTATGATAAGAACGGCCTCCGGGCGTTTCAGGACTTAAGAGAATTTTATGATCTTCCCGGCGAGTCCTTCTTTCTTTACCTTCAACTAAGGTCAGCGCTGAGGGCGCATGGCGTGCCGTGGGCTCAGGCTCTGCAACCACACCCCTTCCTCAGGCTCATAGTGGACAGGACGACCTCCAGAGGGTTTGTCTCAGACTTTTATACGCTATTAATTCAATCCACGTATAAAAATGTATCATTGGATACAATCTGGCGTGTGGATATCCCGGAGTTGGACCCCGAGTTTGATTGGGATGATGTTTGGGCAAATGTGGCATTGTCTTCCCGCAACCCCAATAACCAGCAGATTAATTTTAATTATATTCATAGGACCTATCTTACACCTAGGAAGTTATTTGCTATGGGACTGATAGCCAACTCTCGGTGCACTTTGTGCTCTCAAAAGGCCACTGGCACTTATATGCATATGTATTGGGATTGCCCACCAGTGGCCCGTTTCTGGAGGTCAATAACGGACAAACTTTCAGATCTGTGTGGCTTAACTATCCCATTCACAGCTGTTACGCTACTCCTGAACGATATAACGACACTACCCGCGTCCGTACAACTGAAAAGGGTTGTCCTAGCGGGCGTCACAGCAGCGAAGAAGCTAATAGCAATGAGATGGAAGGAGCCTGAGAAGCTCACAGTGATTAACTGGTCCCTAACATTGTTGGATGTGATTTATCTTGAGATATCCACGGCGCGGGTGATTGGGGTAGGACAGGCTGGCATTGACCTGTGGTTCGCAGCAGCTGAGAAGGTAAGGACCGCCGTGTGTGGCTGAGCGGGGTTGGGGTGCTTGATCGGGGGGGTCCGGCGGTCTCATGGGAGGGGATGGAGGAAATGTCTTGTCTGTCTTGTTTTTTGTCTTGTCCTTCTTAACTTTGACTGGGGGGATTTTAGGGGGGGGTTGATATTTAGCTATTCTGCGCTATTTGTCAATTCACATGCCATCTCTCCAAGGGACTAATATTGGCAGACTGATTGACCTGTCAACCAACTTGGAGGAAAATCCTCTTTCTTCTTACACTTTACCTTCTGCGAGTTTAGCAGTCTTGACAACATGTGTAAGGGACCTAGGCTATCTACAGTAAACCTCCGGCAACACTCTCGTAAACAGTCTTTTCAGTCACTCCACTTTGTAAATGTGGTGTAAGGTTGGCATGTTTGAAGAAATTTTTGTTATTGAAGTTGCCATCTATATTTGATAGGTTGAACGCTGTTTCTTTTTCTTTTTTGTCTTTATAATTTGTTATTCTGTATTATTATTGTTTGTTATTTTCCTGTGGAGTTATGTGTTTTGTTACTGTGGTTATTGTGTTGTCTTGTTTCATGTAATTAATAATAAAAAAAATTGATAAAAAAAAAAAAAAAAATTCTATGCCTATTTTATTCTATTTTATTATTGTATTTTGCACAATCAATGCGGGCATGACCACCCGCGCATTTCACTGTATGCCCTGGTATGTATGTGACAAATAAACCTGATTCTTGACTTTGAAGAAAAAAAATTTGCATAGAAAACATGGCAAAAATGTATGAAGATCATATACTTTCACATTTGAAGTCCTTCAAGAGGACGTAATCAGATCAGTGTACCTGGACCACATACCACTTTAAATCACCTTTAATCAGAGCAGCATAACTGAAACACATACCACTTTAATCTTTAGAGGTCAGTGGATCGAATGCTCCCAAGCACTAGAATACACAAACGTCATGTAGAATGTGTACAAATACGTCTCTACTTTTACTTAAGTAGCATTTAAATGGATGACTTTTACTTTTACCAGAGTCCTCATTTATCTGGGTATTTCTACTTTTACTTAAGTAAAGGAACAGCGTGTGCTTCTTCCACCACTGGAGAGAAGTGCATCCGACCAAAAACCAAGGCAGTGAAATGGCCTCGAGAGCTTTTGAAAATAATGTATCCACTAGCAGTGATTTGAGAACGGAACCAGACAGGCTAAGAGGCGCAGTGACGAATCAGCAGGAGGAAATGAGGACATTATGTACGACTAAGGAACAGAGATTGAGGAGATGAAAAATAGAGAAGGCAGTGTCAGAACCAACAATATAAACGTCTGAGAGACAAAAAAGAAACAATGGAAGGGTTCAGAAGATGAGAAAAAGAAAAAAAAGCCTTGGTTCACCAAAGATAATGAATAATCGTGTGGCAACATTGAGAAGTTGCCAAAATGTCTTAACACATTCCCTGCCATAACTTATATCCATCAATATAGCCAGTCTGCCACCACTCTAAGCCTATGGAGATGTTCACCTTCTTTGCAGGGCTATAACTTTTTAAATTGTATTGCTAAATTGACATTACTATGGCCCATTCAACATCGATTATCTATCGTTCAGGATGTAGGAACGTTTTACTTTTTCATTCAAACATTCATACAAAAATACCTTCTAGAATATAAGTATGTTTTTATCGTTTTCTGCAGTAATTCCTAGAACGTGAGTTATAGGCCTAAACGCATATATAGATTATCGATTGCCGTTTATTCCCGATACACGCTATATTAAAAAATTCAACTGTATATGATCCTATACGTTATGCCTCATCATGCGCGGAGGAAAGGGGGGGGGGGGTCATTTATAATTCCGTGATCGTCAGTAAATGCTTTATGTAGTATGGGTGATATATTGATCCGATCGGTTTGCAGTGAAATTAATAAACAATTGGGCTGAAAATAACGTTAGCGTCCTCTTGCCGTGCGTCAATGAGACTGGCGGTGAAAGATCCCAGGTATAGGACGTCGATCGCCTAGGTCCATTTCCGGTTTGTATGTCGCAATAAACGCCGAAATCATATAGATCAGGGGTCGGCAACCCTAGGCACGCGTGCCTGCATAGGCGCGTGCCTGCATAGGAAATATTATAGTGAAATATTTTGCACTGTTGTCGCATTTATCTTGTTGAAATCCTCCCACAGGTTCTTTTTACTACCACATATTTAATTGAGACCCTTTATTTGTTTATTATTTCAATTTAGCTGGAAATACATTGCTACATCATTCAGTAACATTTGCAGAGCCTTATAAGAAAAACATTATTACGGTCACCATTGTGACCAGTGGGATTAATCAACTATTTTTATTATTTATTTTTCTATTTCATTGAACATTGCACATGTTAAAAGCCATTTTTTTTACTCAAAATGTGAGTATTACCAAGTCAACTTGTGTTCTTAAAACAATGACAATAAACATAGTTTTATTAGGTTGAAATAATGTGGTTGTGTACTTATTTTTCTGTTAACTTATTATGGATTGAAAACTGAAAACCTTAATGCACAGTAACTGAACTCAATATTTTTAAGTTCTGGTAACTTATTATTATTTTTATTTTTTTACAGTGTAGTCTTGCGATCAATCAAAACTTATTTACACGATATACCTCACATTCACCCTCCATTCACATCCTGGTGTTCTCCTGGTGTTCTCCATTAGGCCTGTAGGTGGAGCTATGACAGCACACGTACAGTACACACACCGATGGTGTGTGATGTGTCCAAAAATGAATGGGCAAATGTGAGTGAAATGGTCGCACTGTATGCAGCTGTTTGTCTGCATTGCATCCCCCCCCCCCCAACTCAGATTTAGGGTTGATACAACCATCATAATAATATTGTTAATAATAACAATAACAATAATGATGTAATAATGTAAAAATTATCATTAAAAATACCTGATTATGAGAAAAAAATATTACGATGCATGGAATATTGTTGAGGCACACTAGTTACAACTATATTTCAAACAGGCACTCCATGTCAAAAAGGTTGCTGACCCCTGATATAGATTATTACGTTTATAAATCGATCCATTATGTACATAGTGTCTGTCGGGAGCCTTGCGACAATATCTGACGGCCGGATGAATTTAATCGACGCACACCTCCCACTTCCTGTTGTTCGAGTGTAACTCGCCCGACCATCCACCAGGCGCTGGTATTGTGCCGTCGTTGTATTGAGCCGTAGGGTCCAGCTGCAGCGCCGGAGGTGTATATATGAATTATGAATGCCAGGGCGAAATTCTTTTATATTGATCTCAATATTGCTGTACGGTCAAAGCATGGCGGGCAATAACGTGTTACAGCGTTTCCGGCGGTGGATGTGTTAAAGGCATAGTTCAATTTTTTTTCTACCAGTAGAGTATGCATACAATTTTGCTGACTTACCAAGTCCCACTGTCAAAGTTCTTAATGAGCCGAGCTGCTCAGGAAATCCGGTAAAACGAGTTTTAATCCACAAAACAACTTTCAAAAGGTTTTAACCATCCACAACAGAATACAACAGTGATGTATTTCTGACACTTGATTCTTCTCTCAGACCGACACAATATCTTGAAACTAGCTAGCTAGGTAACTCCAGTGCAGGGACGTGCACAGGACTTTAGAGGGGCAGGTGCTCAAAGGCTGAAAAGGGCACTGGGCCTGTGCTATGTTTGGGGGCCATTTTTGGGCGGGGAGGGGCCTTTTTATGCTTTTGGGGGGGTTTGGTGATCAAATATTGAATATTGAACTACAATAATCAGTGCAGGAGCTCACTTATCCTTGAAAGATACTTTTATCACTGACTTAAAAGGCCCATACATCTCCATAAATGTTCAGGGCGGAAAGAATAAGTGCTTACCCTACAGACCCCAAGTCTGTTAGTAAGTAAGTAAGTAAGTAAGTAAGTATTTATAAAGCACCTTTCATACATGTCATGTAGCTCAAAGTGCTGTACACAATTATAGGCATATATAACGATAAAAGCAATAAAGTCATAGTGATCAGTTAAGATCAAAAACACGCCTTCAGCTCAGAAGCTGAGGCGTGTCAAAAACTTTTGAAAAACTGGAGGCGTGTCTCCTATTGTACCCATTCCTTCATCTAAAAAGTTTGAAAGTTTGGGAGGTCCGCAAAAACACGCCTTCAGCTCAGAAGCTGAGGTGTGTCAAAAACGTTTGAAAAACTGGAGGCGTGTCTCCTATTGTACCCATTCCTTCATCTAAAAAGTTTGAAAGTTTGGGAGGTCCGCAAAAACACGCCTTCAGCTCAGAAGCTGAGGCGTGTCAAAACTTTTGAAAAACTGGAGGCGTGTCTCCTATGTACCCGTTCCTTCATCTAAAAAGTTGGGTCCACAAGGCTTATCCTAGCCTCATGGATCCATCAGGTTTTTCCAAGCCATAACTATTTGTAAGCTAGACTGTATAGGTACGTTTTTTAATTTTCCTTTAAAAATGTGTATAGAGCTGGCGTTTCTGATGTGTGTTGGTAGTGTGTTCCATAGTTTTGGGGCATAGTTGGCAAATGCCATACTTCCTATCCTTTTTTGGTTTCTGGGCGTGTCTAGTAAACCTGTGGTGGATGACCGTAGCGTTCTTGAGGGCAGATAACTAACTAGGGAATTTGCTATGTATTTTGGGCCTTGCTCATTAAGAGCTTTATATGTTAGGAAAAGGACCTTAAAATCAATTCTATGAGTTATTGGAAGCCAGTGCAGAGTGGCCAGGACTGGAGTGATATGTTCTCTTCTCCTTGTATGAGTTAGTAATCGAGCTGCAGAGTTTTGGATAAGCTGAAGCTTCCCAATGGTTGCTTTGGGAAGACCAGTGAACAGTGCATTACAATAGTCAAGCCGACTTGATACAAAAGCATGAATAAGTTTCTCTGCATCCTTTTTATTTACGAAAGGTCTTACTTTCGCTATGTTTCTTAGGTGGAAGAATGACGTTTTCATGGCCTTATTTATATGAGACTTAAAGGTCAGGTCTGAGTCCAAGATGACACCTAGGCTTGTAACCTCAGTCTTTACATAGGATGACAGACTCCCCAGGTTTTTACAAAGCACTTCCCTTTTCGCTTTTGGGCCGATCAATAGGATTTCGGTCTTGCTTTCGTTTAATTTTAGGAAGTTATTGTTCATCCACTTGTTTATTGCTAACAGACAATTTGTAATGGACTGTATGGCTGTAGTGTTATTTGGTTCTGCGGAGATATATAGTTGTGTATCATCAGCATAACTATGGAAGCATACATTGTGGTCTCGAATGATGTCCCCGAGGGGCAGCATATATAGTGAGAAGAGTAATGGACCAAGGCAGCTTCCTTGTGCGACTCCAAAATTGCTGTTATGTTCCTCGGATACATTGTCTCCAAGCTTAACATAGAACCTTCTCCCCTTAATGTATGTTATGAGCCAATTTAGTACATGATCGGAAAAGCCAACCAGTCTTTCTAGACGACTGATCAAGATATTATGGTCAATCGTATCGAACGCTGCACTAAGGTCCAATAGGACAAGAATTGAGACTTTGCCAGCATCGGTGTTTAGCCTGAGGTCGCTAACTATTTTGGTAAGGGCAGTTTCAGTGCTGTGATTTGTTCTGAAACCTGATTGTAGTTCATCCATGATGTTATTATCTTTGAGAAAGGAGTTTATTTGTACTGAGACTATCTTTTCTAATATCTTGCTGATAAATGGAAGGTTCGATATTGGCCTATAGCTTTTTAGTTCGTTTACATCTAAGTTTGTTTTCTTTAGTAGTGGTTTTACTACAGCTGTTTTAAATGCATCTGGAAAAGTGCCTGTTTGAAGAGACATATTTATGATTTCAAGGACATGATTTGAGACACTATCAAACACCCGCTTGAGAAATGCTGTTGGTATAGGATCGAGGCAGGAGGTGGCGGAATTACACTCAGAGACAATCTTACAGAGGTCAGGTAATGTAATACATGTGAATTCCCCCATAGTTATCTCAGGTGGGGTTTCACTCATAGCCAGATCCATATCAGCGGTAATGCTTGCTCTAATCAATGATATTTTTTCATTAAAGAAAACTGCGAACTCTTCACATTTTGTGGCTGATTGCTGCGGTATATGGGGGGGTGGTATGTTAATCAGTCGGTCAATGGTGGAAAAAAGTACCCTCGAGTTACCCATATTTTCTGAGATCATTTTGGAAAAATATTCCTTTCTCGCAAGTTGTATTGCCTTATTGTATGCGCCCATGGCGTCTTTGTATAAATTAAAGTGAGCTGTGAGTTTGAGTTTCCTCCATTTTCGCTCGGCTATCCTACATTTTCTCTTGTTATCTTTAACATTGGTTTTATTTAGCCATGGAGAGATTCTATCAGTTTTTACCTTTTTAACCTTTAGAGGGGCAACAGTATCTAACACAGTTGACAAGGTGCTGTGGAAGTTTTGCACTTGCTGATTTAAGGAGGATTTACTGCATTGGTCGTATGATTTCATCATACTAGAGAATTTTGCTTCAGCTCTAGCGTCCAGAAGCCTTCTGTGAACTAGGAATTCGCTTCTGGTCTTATGTAATATTAGGCTTGTACCATAGAACACACAATAATGGTCAGAAATTGGAATTTGTTTTACTGATATATTCTCAATGTTTAGCCCTGTTGTTATTAGTAGGTCCAGAGTGTTGCCATGTTGGTGGGTGGCCTCGTGAACATGTTGCATCAGTCCAAAACTGTCCAGTAGGTTCAGAAACTCACAACCCCTGGGGTCATCCTTTTTGTTGATATGAATATTTAGATCTCCATTAAGAATGATTCTATCATACCTGGTAATGCAGATCGATATGAGTTCTGAAAATTCCTGTATGAAGAGTGGCGAGTACCTTGGTGGTCGATACAATGTCACACATATTACTGGCATTTCTGTTTTCAATACAATAGCAAGGTATTCAAATGATAAAAATGTTCCCAGGTCAATATCATTGCACACAAATTGAGTGGAGATGATTGCTGCTATTCCTCCTCCCCTCCCACTCTGTCTGTTTGATTGATAGAATTTAAAATTGGAAGGGCAGGTCTCAATCAGGACAGCAGACTCGGTTGGCACTGCTCAAAACTTACCTTTTTAAAATAGCTTTTAAATGAATTATTATCTTTATTTCATTGTCTTATTTTTCTTTATTTCTATACATTTTACTTAAATATTTTATTATAATTTGTATGATTGTTTTATGTAGTTTTTTATCATTTTATTTGTTATTTTTTTATGTCAACATATTATTTAAATTATTCAAATGCAACTCAAACATGTTCCGTTGTGATGTCACCAGTGTTGGGCAAGTTACTTTAAAAAAGTAACTAGTTACAGTTACTAGTTACTTCTTCCAAAAAGTAACTAAATTACTTACTCAGTTACAAATTATAAAAGTAACTAGTTACTTCAGAAAGTAACTATTGCGTTACTTTCAAGTAAATGTTTTACATAAACAACATACACAAATCTAAACTATTTTAATGTTGCTGTGGGACAAAGTGAGACTAGCCTCCAATCAAATGCCATGTATGTAGATATTATAATTACTATGTTTATATAGTGGATCATACAAATACAAACACAATAGATGTTTTGGAACTTTTGATATGTATTGCCCCTCAACAGGCCACAACTGGGCAACATTAAATACGAGATTACTCGTTACTGAAAAAACTAACGCTGTTAGTAATAACTGGATGTCACAGTATGATGTCATAATCAAACATTCTAGAACATTTGTGATGTCACAGTATGTCATAATCAAACATTCTAGAACATTTGTGATGTCACAGTATGATGTCATAATAGAACATTCTAGAACATTTGCGATGTCATAGTATGATGTCATAATCAAACATTCTAGAACATTTGTGATGTCACAGTATGATGTCATAATAGAACATTCTAGAACATTTGTGATGTCACAGTATGATGTCATAATAGCACATTCTAGAACATTTGTGATGTCACAGTATGATGTCATAATAGAAGATTCTAGAACATTTGTGATGTCACAGTATGATGTCATAACCAAATACTCTAGAACATTTGTGATGTCACAGTATGATGTCATAATCAAACATTCTAGAACATTTGTGATGTGACAGTATGATGTCATAATCAAACATTCAAGTTCAAGTTCAAGTTCTTTAATAGTTGTCATACAGAAGTACAGAATACTTTCATACAAAATGCTTCTTACTGTTACGCTCCAGAGACTGTGCTAGACAAGATAGTATCAAATAACATAATATAGCATGTAATTTAGAAGAAGAAAAATGAGGTCACAGTGTTCGGTATAGACATATGTACAATGTTCTGAGTTACCATATAATATACAATACTATGCACTATGTACAGTACTATCTAGTGCAAAGCAGAAATGGGATGAGGTACAATTTTAGGTACAATTTACAGTAAGGTGTACGAGTTGTAGTGCAATCCTTCATCAATAAATATAAAGTGTGGGGAGTGGGTGCTACAGTGTGTTTGTTTAAAGTGGGTGTGTGCTATAAAGTGTGTGGAGTGGGTGCTACAGTGTGTTTGTTTAAAGTGAGTGTGTGCGTGTGGATGTGTGTGCTATGTGCGTTTGGTGGTTGTTGTTGTGTAGTGTTCATTCATTGTTCGTTTAGCAGCCTGATGGCCTGGGGATAGAAGCTTCTTCTGAGTCTTTCTGTGCTCGCCTTGAGACTCCGGTATCGCTTGCCTGACCGCAGCAGTTCAAAGAGGCAGTTGTTCGGGTGACTGGAGTCTTTAATGATTCTCTTAGCCTTGCCCTTGCAACGCTTGTTGTAAATGTTCTGGAGGGTGGGGAGCCCCCCTCCAATTGTGCGTTCGGCTGAACGTGTCACTCTTTGTAGTCTGCTTCGGTCTTGTGCAGTGCTATTCCCAAACCAGGAGGTGATGTTGCCGGTCAAGATGCTCTCTATTGTACATGAGTAGAAGTTCTTAAGGATCTTCTGACTGACTTGGAACTTCCTTAGGCGCCTGAGGAAGTAGAGGCGTTGTCGTGCCTTCTTCACAACACTGTCAATGTGTGTGGTCCATGTCAAGTCCTCGGATATGTAGGCTCCGAGGTACTTAAAGCTGTTGACTCTCTCAACCGGTGCCCCGTCGATGCTGAGGGGGCTGTAGTCCTTGACCCCCGACCTCCTGAAGTCCACAATCATCTCCTTTGTTTTGCTGACGTTCAGGGAGAGGCTGTTTTCCTGGCACCATCCCGCCAGGACCTTGACCTCTTCCAGGTAGGCCCTCTCGTCGTTGGCAGAGATCAGGCCCACCACCACTGTGTCGTCAGCAAATTTGATGATTGTATTGCTACTCCGCTGAGCCACACAGTCGTGTGTGTACAGGGAGTAGAACATTTGTGATTCACAGTATGATGTCATAATAGCACATTCTAGAACATTTGTGATGTCACAGTAGGATGTCATAATCAAACATTCTAGAACATTTGGTACAGTATATATTCAACAATTCTCTCAGATGGCTCTGAGTGCAGGTGGGTCTAAAGCTCGCCCTGATCTCATTCAGGAAATAATGTTGGTTTTATATAGGATTGCGAAGGCAGGCTGGTCAGTGGAGTTTTGTTGGGTCCCGGGACACGCTGGGATTGCGGGGAATGAGATGGCTGACTCCCTTGCCAAACAGAGCCTGGGAAGGGAGGAAGAGATAGGTATTTCAATGGGAAGAGTAGAACTCAGAGATAAGATAAAGAAAGGAGTTGAGGCTGAGTGGCAGGATGAGTGGGAAAGGGGGACCAAGGGAAGGCACTATTTCTCTCTGCAGCCTCGGGTCAAGATCAAGGTGGAGGGATATGGGTCAAGGAGTGATAGGGTGAAGATGTGTAGACTGAGGCTGGGGCACTGTGGGTTGAACAGTAGCTTGTTCATTGTGGGCAAACATCCAGATGGGGTGTGTGAATGTGGAGAGACTGAAACTGTCGGGCATGTCTTCCTAAAATGTGAAAGGTATAGGAAAGAGAGGGAAATCTTTTATAAAAGTCTGGTAGAGCTGGGAGTATCTTCCTTCTCTCTTAAATCATTCTTTGGCATGGATAATGAGAACCACCAGTTGATCACAGAGGCAGTGCTGACATTTCTGCATGCTTCAGAGTTGTACCAGAGGATATAGCGTTAGTGTATGTATTAGTATTGGACAGGCAAGAGGAGCAGAGAAGAAGGAGAAAGTGTGAGTTGAAGAGGCCTAAAGATGGAACACCACTAGTGTAGTATAAGAAATGAGGAGGGAAGAAATACGCCAAGAAAGAAGAAGAAGAAGAAGAAGAAGAAGAGATCATCAAAAGAAGTGTGGAGGGCAGTAATACGCCACGATGCGTCTACTCTGCCGGAAATTCAAAAGAAGAAGAAGAAGAAGAAGAAGAAGAAGAAGATATCAGATCTCAGAAGACAAGTGAAGATCTCACTTGTTGTTTCCGGCTAGTTGTCTGTAAGCTTGAATATATTTTGTAGATACAATTTAAAATCCCCACATGGTAAAGGAAACAATGTCCTGTACAATCCTTAATGAGCTGCCTCTGGAGGGAAGGTTCTGTGATGTGGTTATTAAAGTCAACAGCACTGAGTTGAATTCCCACAAGGCCCTCAAGGCCCTCAAGGCCCTCAAGGCCCTCAAGGCCCACAAGGCCCTCTATTCTCACCTCCATCTCGAAAGTCATGGAAAAAATAGTCTACGAACAGGTCGAAAAGTACCTAGCGGAAAAAAATCTAATCTACGAATTCCAATCTGGCTTCAGAACATCCCACTCCACTGACACATGCCTTCTCTATTTGAATGACCACATCAAACAAGAGGTGGACGCAGGCAAATACTGCGGCATGGTCATGCTGGACCTACAAAAGGCCTTTGACACGGTCAATCACTCCATTCTGATTGACAAGCTAAAAGCAATTGGTTTTGATAGTCTATCAGTGAGCTGGATGCAATCCTACCTTGAGGGGAGGGAACAGATGGTGGAGGTAAACGGTACCCTATCCCCCCCCCCTCACAGTGAGCTGTGGTGTTCCACAAGGAAGCATTCTAGGACCGCTACTGTTCCTAATTTATGCAAATGACATAAGATAAGATAAGATAAGATATTCCTTTATTGATCCCCTTGGGGAAATTCAGGCATCATAGCAGCATGGGGGGGAGGGGGGGAGGGGTACAGGTAGTAAAACAACACAGTATACAGGTAGTAAAAGACAACACAGGCAGTGTAAACAATTTGATCAATATGGTCAATATAATTTACTATCTGACTAGCTGAGGAATATTCACATTATTCACAGTGTCACATGAGGTGCAGTATGCAAGAGGTAGTGTTATAATAATTTACTATCTACTGAGTATACATTAATCAAAGTACCAGGGTAGTCTACTTTGTCCCCCTTGGGTTCCTATAAGTCCCAGGTCAATGTCTGGTAGCAGTCGCTGTCGCTGCCCCCTGTTGTGGGGCCTGGAGGCTGCTAGTCGCTGCCCACTGTTGTGGAGCCTGATGGCCGCTGGTATGAAGGACTGTCCGAGGCGGTTAGTTGACATGTCGTCAGCTTGTGACTGCAACTTGTTCCTGTTTGCGGACGACTCAGCCCTGCTGGTCTCTGACAAGAACAAGTTACAGGTTGAAAAAACCCTCAGCTCGGAACTAGGCAGAATCTGCATATGGCTCGCTGATAACAAACTATCATTACACATGGGCAAAACAGAGTCCATTCTCTTCGGTTCAAATAACAAACTCAGCAAGACCGACGGCTTCTCAGTTACAGTGGGTGACAATATTGTCACAAGGAAAGATGAAATTACCTACCTGGGTTCCATCCTAGAGGCTAATCTCTCCTGTGACAAAATGGCATCCAATGTAATAAAAAAAGTCAACCAACGAACTCGATTCTTGTACCGGATCTCCTCTCTGGTAAACAAGAATACCCTGAAGACTCTGGCAGGAGCACTCATTCAGGGGTACTATGACTATGCTTGCACCTCATGGTACCAAAGCACCTCAAAGGCGCTAAAAACAAAATTACAAACATCTCAAAACAAACTGGTCAGACTACTGCTTGACCTTACTCCTAGAACCCACCTCACCCCTGCCCACTTTGACAACCTAGGATGGCTTAGAGTAGACGACAGAGTACAGCAACTAGCAATGGGCCTGGTCTACAAGATACACTACACGACCAAGGTACCCATGTACATGTCAAAATACTTCCCAAAGGTCAGTGAATACCACGATCACAACACCAGAGGGAGCTCCACAAATCATGTTAAACCCAGATTCGGCTCAAATAAGGGACTAAACACGTTTCGCAATTATGCCACATCAATGTGGAACGCCCTACCCAAAGCTGTAAAGGAATGTGGATCACTACCCACTTTCAAAACCTCTCTCAAGGGACACCTACGGGAGACTGCAATTCAACACTGGCCCCTGTAAATATCCTAACCCAACCCCCTCCAATGTACAGTCATTTACCTAGTATGGTTTTGTCAAAAGTCCAATGTACAATTGTGTTTGTTTGTACAGTGTCTCCTCCCCCCCCCCTCAATGTACAGTTTTACTTGTTTATACAGGGTGCCCCCCCCACCTCCAATGTAAATTACCCAGTATGGTTGTCAATATCCCAATGTACCCAACCCCCCCCACCCAACCTCCTCCAATGTACAGTTTCTACGTCAAATGTATATACTCCCTTTTCTTGACTCCTTCTGTATCACAAACAGTACTGTATTTGCAAATCTGGTATGTCATAAATGTATAGATGTAGCAGTACTGACTATCTGTATGTCATGTATGTCATAAATGTCCTGATGAATTGAAAATGGGGGACCCTGATGTAAACAAGACAAAAGTCTTTCTCTGGTCTGCATCCCCTTAACAATTGTGTGTATTGAGCTGTACTGTATTGTACCCATTCTGCAATCTGTTAATAAAGTTTTCAATCAATCAATCAATCTCCTGTGTGACTGCAGTGACTATTTCAGGTAAGTTTAGCTTGGTTCAGGTTAGCTTGGTTAGTAAACAGATACCATACTGTACTTTTACTGTAAAGAGATACTATACTTCTACTGTAAACAGATACTATACTGTATGTCTACTGTAAAAATATACTATACTGTACTTCTACTGTAAAAAGATACTATACTGTACTTCTACTGTAAACAGATACTATACTGTACTTCTACTGTAAACAGATATTATACTGTAATTCTACTGTAAACAGATACTATACTGTACTTCGAATGTAAAAAATATAATATACTGTACTTCTACTGTAAACAGATACTGTACTTCTACTGTAAACAGATACTGTACTGTACTTCTACTGTAAACAGATAATATACTGTATGTCTACTGTAAAAATATACTATACTGTATTTCTACTGTAAAAATATAATATACTGTACTTCTACTGTACACAGATACTATACTGTACATATACTGTAACAGATATTATACTGTACTTATACTGTAAACCGATACTATACTGTACTTCTACTGTAAACAGATACTATACTGTACGTCTACTGTAAACAGATACTATACTGTACTTCGAATGTAAAAAATATACTATACTGTACTTCTACTGTACACATATACTGTACTTCTACTGTAAACCAATACTATACTGCACTTCTACTGTAAACAGATACTATACTGTACTTATACTGTAAACATATACTATACTGCACTTATACTGTAAAAAGATACTATACTGCACTTCTACTGTAAACAGATAATATACTGTATTTCTACTGTAAACAGATACTATACTGTACTTCTACTGTAAACAGATACTATACTTCTACTGTGCTAAGACCCTATACTTCTACAGTGAAAATATATTACTACTAGGGCTGTCCCCGACTAAGGATTTGGATAGTCGACTATGATTGGCCAACATTTTCCATTAGTCGACTATTAGTTGACAAAAGATAAATAAAAAATAAAAGTATAATATATATATATTTTATTTTATCATTCCATTTGGGCTGTGGGGGGTGCTTAATGTCTGAAGGAGTCGACTGAAGGCTTGTTGTCCTTGTTGCAAAAGCATGCAATTGGTCCACTGATGGATACATCTTGATATTTGTCTAGTCTAGTGGGTTCATTAGATGGGTGAAATCCTCTTTCAGTGCCTCTGTGCCTGTTTTCTTAGGCAGTTGGCCTCTGGTATGCGTGCCATTAGCGTTAGCCACGCTTCTAAGAGGTTGGCAGTCGACTACGGCTCTTTTCGACCGATTAGTCGACTATTCGACTAATAGGGGTCAGCCTTAATTACTACACAGGACAGAATGTTGCTTACTGTTTACTCATCAGATATCTCTAAACTCTGCGTCCCACAGAGCCCTCTTCACTCGCTGGAGCGACTCAGAGAAAGCAGTCTACACTATCCCTGGGGTGTCCCTGGGTATGATGCAGCTCATCATAGAGTACTCCTACACGCGCTTTGTGCTGGTGACAGCAGAGAACGTGGAAGAGCTTCTGGTGGCTGCAGACCAGCTTCGCGTCACTGGCATAGTAGGAGCGTGCTCTGACTTCCTAGAAGGCCAGCTGTCTCTGGAAAACTGTGTCGGCATCTGGAGGTTCACAGACATCTACTGCTGCCCTGACCTGAGGCGCAAGGCCCATCTCTTCATCGTGTGCCACTTTGAGGAGATGTTGCACGTCTCACAGGAGTTTGTGGAGCTGTCCCCACAGCAACTGGTGGACATCATCGAGAGGGATGATCTGAACGTGAAGAGCGAGGAGACGGTGTTCGAGGCCGTCCTCCGTTGGATTGACCACTCCCGTGAGGAGCGTAAAACACACATCCCTTTGCTGCTGCCCAAGGTAACGAATTGTATTACGGATACACAAACATGGTTGCTATTGCCTGAGCCACATTTATTTTTTATTTTATTTTTATTATTTAACTTTTTCTTGTTTGTCTGTCTCTTGTCAAGTTCATTATGATGCATGTTACTGTTATTATTGTTGTCGTCGCTGTTGTCATTATTATTATTATTATTATTATTATTATTATTATTATTATTATTATTATTATTATTATTATTATTATTATTATTATTATTATTATTATTATTATTATTATTATTGTACTGTTATGTTCTGTTTTATGTATGAAAAGAAAAGAAAAGAAAAACATTTTTATAAAAAAAAAAAAAAAAAAAAATGTATTACTGTGCATTACATTAAAACAACACTAGGTTCCCTAGTACAGTGGTTCTCAAACATTTGGGTCCAAACTGTTCCCTAGCAACAGAAACCGTCTACAACCGATGTCTAAGTTGTACCCGCTGTCTGCTTGTCTCTTCCCAGGTTCGCATGGGCTTGATGAGGCCTGACTACTTCAGGAGCAACGTCCAGAACAACCCTGTGGTGAGGGACAGCCACGACTGCAGGCCCCTCATCGTCAGCGTCCTGAACCCCCCTGGCTCCGACAGGCTCCCAAACCCCCTGACCCGCCCACGCCGGCCCCAGGAGGTCCTGTTGGCCATCGAAAGATGCGGTGGCGGCAGCATGACCATGGAGGCTTATGATATCCGAGCCGGTGGATGGATGGACGTGAGCGTTGAGGGGGAGAGTCCCCGGTGGCGCCATGCCACCGCTTATCTCCACATCTGGTCTACTGCCTCGGTGGCTGGGACGGCGTACAGCGTCTCAACAGTGTGTGCAGGTTCAACCCCGTCACTCGCAGCTGGCTGCAGACGGCTCCCATGCACTCACGGCGCAGTCACCTCAGCGTGGTGGTGTTGGACGGCTGTATCTATGCCATGGGAGGGTGGGACGGACGCGTGGTACTGAACACCGCAGAGCGATATGAGCCTGAAACCAACCAGTGGACAGTGATCTCACCCATGCTGGAGCACAGGGTCGCCACCGGGGCAGCAGCCCTCCAGGGCAAGGTGGGTGGAACTGAGGGACACAGGGTGCTAGATCAACACAAGGAACGTTAGATCAGAAATCATAAATGTCTTTATTTATTTATATAAGTAAACTTGCACATACAAAAGATGTGTCTGGGTCCTTTGGTGCATCAACATTAACAGACAATTAAAGTAGAATGAAATCAAATGGAATATATAAACTAAATTAGAATATTCTTTCTTATTACAGGTTTACATCTGTGGTGGCTGGAACAGGATGGTGAGTCTGTTCACAGCTGAGTGCTACAGCCCAGACACCGACCAGTGGACTCTGACCGCCCCCATGAGCAGCAGGCATAGAGCAGTGGGAGTCGCTGCCTACAGAGGACAAGTCTATGCGGTAGATGCACACAGAGACAAATGCTTTATACTAGATATTTTATAGATATGTATCATTTGACTTGCAATGCTGCTGTGATGCCCTCATTTCCCTAAATTGATTAATACAGTGTCTGCCTGCCTTAACCACACACTAAAACATTCCTCTCATGTGTCCTGTCCTCAGGTGGGAGGGTGGGACGATGGACGGAGGATGGCTCTGCATAGCGCGGAGGCCTACAGCCCCTTGACTGACTCCTGGAGCGCCCTGCCCGACATGCTCACCCCCCGCTGCAGGTTTGGCATCGCGGTGCTGGACAACCTGCTCTTCGTGGTCGGAGGCTACAGTGGCTTCACCTCCATCTCCAACGTGGAGCACTACGACCAGAGCAGCGACAAGTGGACTCTAGCCGAGGACATGAAGATCCCGCGCTGGGGCCTAAGCTGCTGCATAATGCATGGCCTGCCATTTAATATGAGCCAGTACGCTGCTCCCCGTGGAGGAGGAGGAGGAGGAGGAGGAGGAGGAGGAGGAGGAGGAGGATTAGGAGGATTAGGAGGAGGAGCAGGAGGAGGATCAGGAGCAGGAGGAGGAGGAGGAGCAGGAGGAAGAGGAGGAGGAAGATGAGGAAGAGTAGGAGGAGGAGGAGGAGGAGGAAGAGGAGGAGGAGGCAGCAGGAGATCCATCTAAGAACCTTACACATTTATTAGACCAAAAGAAATCCTAAGAAATTAATAAATTACTATCAGCCAAATGTGGTGCATTTCTTTCTTCTAGTAATTCAGACAATATCGGTTTTTAGTTTGTGTAATGTAATGTAATATCTGTTTTTAGTTTGTGTAATGTCATGTAATATCTGTTTTTAGTTTGTGTAATGTAATGTAATATCTGTTTTTAGTTTGTGTAATGTAATGTAATATCTGTTTTTAGTTTGTGTACCCGTCGGGCTCTATGTGTGCATGTGCCTGCTCGTTGTGCCCTTGAGCAAGGCACCTCACCAGACATGCTTCTGCACGAGGTTTTACACTTCCAAAAGTGAGGTTGAATGCAATGAAGCGAACTGTCATGTTCCGTGGTATGCAGGAATGGAACTCTCTTCCCAGACAGGAGAATAGTAAATGTCGTTTCAAAATCGTGGTAAAACAACATTTTCAACCAAAGAAATTGACATTCCCTAATAGATAGTGTGTACGTAAATGAAAATGTATGTGTTTGATAAAGAAATAGGTATATATGGATGAAAAGGCATGTGTCTGATAGGGATATATTATTAAAATATTGTATAATTGGCTGATATGAACATAGATAATGTATGTAAAAGCTAAATAGTATATTATGCTGTATTGTATTATGAATTAATTATGAGTAGGTATTATTGTATTGTATTATGAATTCATAAGGCGTATAGTTGTATTGTATTATGAATTTGATTAGGGTTTTTATTGTTGTTTTAATTGTCTGTATGACATGTAAATGTTGTGAGTGTATAAGTCTGTAACTGTATTTTATGTGTTATGGACCCCAGGAAGAATAGCCCCAGCACTGCTGTGGCTAATGGGGATCCAAATAAACTTAAACTTAAACTTAAACCTCAGCTTTAACCGCTCCAGTGTTAGCTGCTCAGCGGCCAGTAGTAGAGTGCCTGACCATAGTGTCTTTATACCTGTATCATATCACTGGACATATAAATGCATATTAAATCAAATCAAATTGATTTGTAAAGCCCGAAATCACAAGTTAATGTCCCCATGGGCCGGACAAGTCTTCTTTAAACTATTCAAGAAGAAACATCCCAATAAATCAAGAACAAAAAACCCACCATGAAATCCAAAATAAATGTAAAGTAATAAATGCAACACTCCCAGACACCCCAGCGAAGGTAAGGAAAAACCTAGCAATAGGAAAAAAGCACCACAGGCGATGTGGAGGAGAGGAACCTTAGAAGGGCCGTTCAAGGGGGGTTCCCCCTTCTTGGATGTCGGTGATAATAGTGTTGCTATGGATGGGTGG
Organism: Notolepis coatsorum; assembly: GCF_963971535.1. NCBI lineage: Eukaryota > Metazoa > Chordata > Actinopteri > Aulopiformes > Paralepididae > Notolepis > Notolepis coatsorum. The sequence continues at coordinate 2,225,409 of NC_140174.1, read as the reverse complement.
AGAATAAAATAGGCAAATAGTTGGTATGTCTGTACATATACGTGTAATAAAACACAAATATGTGCATGCAATAGCAACTGGGGTACATAAGAACATTTTTGAAACATTTAAATATATTACAACTCATACATGTGATTAGCATTATACTCAGTAGAACAAATGTATATATCTTATACCCAGCTTAATCACTATTGTTACAAAGGGTCAGATTAAACCGAATATATATATTTATTGCCTGAGATCCCATGTATAATATTTGTATATCGTTTGATATCCCTTGTATATTCTTTGTACATATATACGGAATATCCCTTTAGTCTACAGGACAGACCATAATATTCGTTCTCCTATTGGAAGCGATCCCCTGGCGCCACTGCCTTACCCCCTAGAGCTGACTTCAAAGGTACCGACGAGATATGTCTGTACATGCCCAGCTTCTGCCCATGAATACGGCTACCAAAATACGAATGGCACTATTTGTCCACGGTACATATAAATAGGGCGCAAGAAATGTAGAACTCTCTCAGTCCCTTGTCCCGTTCAGTCTCGTTCAGTTCCAGTTATCCAAGTGACGTCTCTCCCCACTACGCAACGTGGGCAGAATAGGGCTCGCATTGCCCCAAGATAGAGTCTTGTGTTATCCTAATACATTTGTTCAATGTATCGTTCGCTATTTATTAGTAAACCTTCATTACGAGTCAAAGACCACGTGGAGTGAGTAATTGTGCGTCTACATAGAGCACTTATTGCCCGTGCTAATAGTAACGTCAAGTTCAACCGTGCACTACCACGCACCGGAGGATACCTACACCGCGCACCACGGAGGATTTACACCCCGCCAGCAGTGCCACTTTCCGGCAAGGATTATTATTCTTCATTGCTTTGACCAAGCTGCTGGAACAGAGAACCGTCTACACCCACTGCTGTGGGATCTCCAGCCCGTGAGACCATCACTCGAGCCTGTCTCTGTCGTACCAGAGGCTCCACGGCTTTCACCTACGCGGCGCGCATCCTGGGACCAGGCTGCTTTTCCCCGCTGACTCAGGGAGTAAGACACCGTCTCCAGGTGCCTTGCTGGAGCTCCGTGGACCATTGACTTTCATAGAGCATCCCCCCCCCCTGCTGGCTTACAACCGGTAGTACACCCCCATCCCAGAGTACCATAGAGATAATCCTTAATATTCATTATTGATTTGCCTGCACATTCTTTGCCTTATAAGCGCATCTAAAGTGAACAAAGTATATAATGTAATACTATTTTGATGTAATAAATATTCTAAATGAGTATTTGAGTGGAAACCTGTTATTGTGGAAGTGTTGTCATCTAATATACCTTTGTACGGTATTGGCCAGTAATGTACAAGACGGTAGTGATTTAATGATATCAATACTTGATTAATACAGTCAGGGAATTGTACCCCTCAGTTACAATTGGTCCTTCGATAGCCGGAGAATAATTAGCGTAATATTAATATAATATTAATATTGACATGGCCGATGACGAACACTCCACAAACGGTTCTCCTAAGCTAGATCGCCCGCAGCGCAGACGGCAGCCACCTCCCTATCTAGAGGCATACTCTGTCAGTCCAATACCTAGCTTTAAAGGGAAGTTAAACGCGGAAAAAGTAGAAAGTAAAATTATGTCTGACCTTAACAACCAGGTTACCCCGACCACAGAGGCCCTAGTGGGTGCTAATGTAACTGACCAAGCTCACGGTGGGGACCAGGAGGGAACTGACACGACTTTACCCCCAGACAATACCGAAGAAATAGTCCCCGATCAGCCCCGGGAGGAAGACAACCCTAAAGAGACGCGCACCCAGGAGACGGATCTCCTCGGTACGCAACAGGAGAACGGATCTCCAACAAGTACTGCCGGGAGCCGATCGCCCCGAACGGCGTCTTCCCCTAGCGAGGCGGACAAGATGCTGGCGCAGGCACTCATCGCCACCCTGGCAGCCTCCACCGAACGCGATCGACTTCAAGCGCAACAGACGTGCGAGCGCGAACATTTCGCAGGTGAGCGAGAGCGCTTCCAGGCGCAACAAAGGAGCGAAGACGACCGAATAAGACTGGAGACCAGACGCCTCCAGACAGAAGAGAACATCGAGAGAAGCCGCGCCGACGTCGCAAATGCATAGCTCCACGCCGCCCATGCCAGCGCCAATGCCCAGCGCGACATCGCCAACGCACAGCGCGACGCTGCCCAGGCCAGCGCCAATGCGCAGCGCGACATCGCCAATGCCCAGCGCGAAGCAGCGCGCGACGCAGCCCATGCCCGGCGCGAGGCAGAGCGCGACCGGCTGCAGGCGGAGCTGATGGACAAACTGGTTGCCATGGCGACACCCCCTCACTCCGCACGGAGCTCCCAGAGATCGTCAAGACATGGGTCTAGGACACATTCCCCTACCCGACGAAGCGACCCGGGACCCCGCCTACAGGAGGATCCTGTCCACGTCTCCGAACCCCCTCCCCGGCCGGTCCATACGAGACCCAGCAACCGGGAAGAACCGGACCACGCCGAGAGACTGAACAGAAGACTCCAGGTCCTAGCAGAGGGAGAGGAGGAGGAGGAGGAGGAGTGTCAAGCCGACCAGCAGCAACGTACTCAGGACCAGGAGGTCCAGTACAGCCCAGAAGTCAGCCCCGAGGCCCTGCGTTACAAACCCCCGACTCAACTCACGGGTGAGTTTGACGCACCGTCAGCCCCGAGGAACAGCACCTGGGTACCCGACCTTCGGTACCCACCAAGTACCAGCCCAAGACGACACGCAAGAGGAGACTCGCCTAGGAGGCCTCTCCCCCAACGCTCACCGATGTGCCAGTCATCCATGACATCATACATCGCCACGCCGTCGTTTCCAGACTTCGCCTATGAGAGTCGAGCACAGTACACGGAGCTCCGGATGTGCTTAGAGACAATGATGGTGGATGTCGCTGATGAACGCCACAAGTATGCAATATTACTGAAGCACCTGAAAGTACCGCGAGCGCACAATATAGCGCTGGCCTATGCTACCTCTACGACCCCATACACAGCGGCCCTTGCAGCGCTGGACCAGAGATATGGACGTATATGGGATTACGTAATCCAAGAGATAAGGCATATTGATCGCCTACCCCCAGCAACAGACAATCGCTCATTAGACGACCTGTCAATCAAAGTGCAGTCCCTGGTAGGGATGCTGGGAGCGCAACGGGAAAAGGGCATGCATGAGCTATACGCCAACTCTAACGTCGAGAGGATTTTGGAGAAGCTGCCACCCGCAAGACAAGAGCGTTTTAGGCGGCAAAGAGACTACCGGGATCCCAACGGCCCCGAACCATCCCTCCTTGATCTAGCCGACTTCCTGGCGAGAGAAGTCAGCAGCTTACGACTGGATACGTTCGGGCGGAGCACGCCAAACTCCAGAGAGGGACCCAGGAGAATAAATGATGGAAGAAGATCGGTGACTGTTATGCACCAAGCTGAATCAGTACCGCAGCACCAGAACCACAACACCCCCTCGACGAAAGAGGACCAGTGGAAGATTGAGTGCCAGTACTGTGAGGGAGAACATCGGCTCTATCAGTGCGAAGATTTCAAGAAGCTGACCACGGATGATGTGAGCCAGTGGGTCAAGGACCACCGCCGCTGCTTCCGCTGCGCGCGCAGCCACCTAGCAGCTGAGTGCCGCTTGAAAAAAAAGTGCAGCAGGTGCGGTGGCACCCACCTGGAGGTCCTGCATGACATCAACAAGCGTCAGCCAGGACAACCGAGTGGGCCCGTCGCGGTACTGTACCATGCCGAGGCGGTGGCACCAGAACCAAAGTTCCACCAGACCGCTCCCTGGTGTCCCGACTGCCGCGGCAGACACTGGGAGTCCCGGTGCGACTCGCACCATATAGAGTCTACATCACCACCCGAGACAGGAGTGCTCCACATAGACCCCCAGCATAGCGGGACCCCCCGTGTGCTCCTCAAAGTGGTCAGGGTGCTCCTGAGCCACGAGGACAAAGTCATGGACACTTACGCCGTCCTTGATGACGGGTCAGAGAAGACCCTTCTGCTCGCGTCCGCGGCGGCCCAGCTGGGACTGCGGGGGAGCGAGAACCAAATGACGATTCGGACAATAAGAAGAGATTTAAAGACGATAAAGGGCGAGAATGTCTCCTTCACTATCGCAGCAAGCGGGCAGCCAGAGCGACGGTATAGGATTACAAATGCTTTCACCAGCCAAGAAATAGGACTATCACAGTACACCTACCCCATCCCACAGCTGATGGATAAATATGTGCACCTGCGTCAACTACCTATCCCGCTCATAGACGGCGCCACCCCGACCCTGCTGATAGGCTCCGACCATGCAGACCTCATCGTCCCGATAGACCGGGTCCATACCGGAACCCGAGGCTGTCCTGCAGCAGTCGAGACCCGCCTAGGGTGGACACTACAAGGCCCCCTCGCTAAATCTCTCAACCGAACAGCAGCCACTAGCTGCCTCCACTCCAGAGCGACAGAAGAAGACACCGGCCTCTCCCCCGTACAGCAGAGGCTATTGACATTAAGCGAGAGGCCCGTGAGAGAACCGTGGGTACCAGAGGGAGTTCGGAACTCCACCCCCCTCAGCTGCGCTTCAGACGTAGCTGACCTCGAACCCAGCACCCCAAGCGACTCCTTGACGGGGCGGCCGGGACCGGCCCCTCCTCACACGGGGTACAGAGCGAACAAGAGAAACAGACGGAGGAGGAGAAAGCACAGCCAAGCACAGATCAAAGCAGTCTCAGGCCCGCTTCCTCCTAAGCCCCCCTTCATCCCATCCAGTTGTCATGACCATAGACCAGTCACCACCCCGAGCTGCGTGGCCGGCCGGCCGCGTAAGCAAAGTGACCACTGGTGCCGATGGAAAGGTCAGAGTGGCAGAAGTGCTCGGCCAAGGGCGGATCTACAACCGACCCGTGGCGAGGCTGATAGAGTCGCCAAGGCTCCCCGACTCGCCTAATGACGACCATGACCCCTGACTTTGTGAACTGCCCGACCCCTCACAGACATTGAGTAGTGGACAGTGTGGTTAATCTGTCTCTGCTTAGCTAATTAGGTGGGACTAATTAGGGGGCGGCTGTTACAAAGGGTCAGATTAAACCGAATATATATATTTATTGCCTGAGATCCCATGTATAATATTTGTATATCGTTTGATATCCCTTGTATATTCTTTGTACATATATACGGAATATCCCTTTAGTCTACAGGACAGACCATAATATTCGTTCTCCTATTGGAAGCGATCCCCTGGCGCCACTGCCTTACCCCCTAGAGCTGACTTCAAAGGTACCGACGAGATATGTCTGTACATGCCCAGCTTCTGCCCATGAATACGGCTACCAAAATACGAATGGCACTATTTGTCCACGGTACATATAAATAGGGCGCAAGAAATGTAGAACTCTCTCAGTCCCTTGTCCCGTTCAGTCTCGTTCAGTTCCAGTTATCCAAGTGACGTCTCTCCCCACTACGCAACGTGGGCAGAATAGGGCTCGCATTGCCCCAAGATAGAGTCTCGTGTTATCCTAATACATTTGTTCAATGTATCGTTCGCTATTTATTAGTAAACCTTCATTACGAGTCAAAGACCACGTGGAGTGAGTAATTGTGCGTCTACATAGAGCACTTATTGCCCGTGCTAATAGTATAGTAACGTCAAGTTCAACCGTGCACTACCACGCACCGGAGGATACCTACACCGCGCACCACGGAGGATTTACACCCTGCCAGCAGTGCCACTTTCCGGCAAGGATTATTATTCTTCATTGCTTTGACCAAGCTGCTGGAACAGAGAACCGTCTACACCCACTGCTGTGGGATCTCCAGCCCATGAGACCATCACTCGAGCCTGTCTCTGTCGTACCAGAGGCTCCACGGCTTTCACCTACGCGGCGCGCATCCTGGGACCAGGCTGCTTTTCCCCGCTGACTCAGGGAGTAAGACACCGTCTCCAGGTGCCTTGCTGGAGCTCCGTGGACCATTGACTTTCATAGAGCATCCCCCCCCTGCTGGCTTACAACCGATAGTACACCCCCATCCCAGAGTACCATAGAGATAATCCTTAATATTCATTATTGATTTGCCTGCACATTCTTTGCCTTATAAGCGCATCTAAAGTGAACAAAGTATATAATGTAATACTATTTTGATGTAATAAATATTCTAAATGAGTATTTGAGTGGAAACCTGTTATTGTGGAAGTGTTGTCATCTAATATACCTTTGTACGGTATTGGCCAGTAATGTACAAGACGGTAGTGATTTAATGATATCAATACTTGATTAATACAGTCAGGGAATTGTACCCCTCAGTTACAACTATATTAATATTACTATTGCACTTTACTGTTACATTTGCACTCGGGTTGGATGCCCCACTTATTTTCATTGTAATGTAATATGCTGTATGATGACAATACATTTCAATGTAATCTAATCTAACTGGTACTATGACCTGAATGATGGTCCTAGAGGTCAGTGATTTGATGCTCTTTTGGTGTTTTGGCGATGGTGGCGTTAGAGAGTGCTGTCTTAACGTAAGAGAGTGCCGTCTTAACAGGTTGTGGGAAATCTCCCATATAGGAATTGGATTGGGTGGAGAGCTGGTGACTGCATGCAAATGCCCTCGTATGCCCTGTGTATGGGGACATGTCACCCATATAGAAACACACCTCTTCAATCAATATCTGAGAAGCAAATAAATAAATAACCTTCTTAATAAATATAATATTTATATTGTAGTGGGTTCTATAGAGACATAATTCCCCATGGTATTGTTTTGATGTGTTGATGGGCACTGTCACTTTAAGGAGGTTGGTTTTGGGGTTGGGCTGAGAGGAGACGCCCTGTGTGGGGTTTCATTGGTAAATGTTTGATTACTACGAGCTGTCAGAAGCTAGCACGGCATAGTTCTGACAGCTGTCACTTGTGCTACTGCGAAATAAATGACACACGGCTTTGTGTTGTAAACTGATAGAAATTGTGCGTTTCTCTATTCCGATAATTTCTACAATATAATATATATATAAATAACTGTCTTTTACTAGTACCTTACTACTATGTACTATGTTACTATCCATATACTACTACCTACCATACTAATATGTCTATTTTACTATGCACTCAGGGTGTAACACTCAAGTTCAACACTATTTGACGAACAATGCCACTGACTATAAGCTGCCAGAGATGCACATCTCCTGCTGACCAGAAAACCACACACTTTTCTGATAGTGGGGTGCCTGGACACTCAGTCATTTAAAATGTATATGCGAAAGTTTAGTTTCCACTTCTAATTTGAAGATAAGGATCTATAGAACAATTTTGGCTTGAGTGTCAAGGAACCAGTTGAATTTTATAAAAACGTATCCAAAATGGCCACAATCGAAATCATGAATTCTTTAAAAACGTCTTAATGTTCACACAATTGCTGTGTAATATAATGTTGTATTGCTATTTTAAGTTAATACTGTGTGAGTAATCAACTGGAGTTCAAATATTGATGTTTTGAATATTCTGGTATGGCAAAAATCAAAGATGGCTGCAATTTCTGTATTTATTTCGAATTACGCTTCATAACTTTTATTCTATTAAACCTAGAATGGTGATGTTGGTGCCTGTACCTAGGTTTTCATGAATGAGTAATTGAATACAAATAAAATAAACATGATTGGAGCATATCTTATATGATATTTCACACAATGAGACAATAAATATGTGGAGAACTAGAGTTAGATATGAGAACTGTAAACAACAGTTGATTGTGAAGAACAAACAATGATTGTGAGGAACGTCCTCATCACAAGAAAGGATCTGCATCTCAGCACCAATGTCAACGCCATGCCAAAGACCTGATGGAGGTGTTGCTGAGCAATGGAAATCCCTTTGAGGAGGGCAGTAAAGACCTGGTTACATTAGACAATAAGGTGTGTGAGGGCGGAGCTTCCTACAGGCGATATAGGCGGTTGCCTAAAAATCTAAAACGGTCGGTCGGTCTGAGCCTCAGCTTTAGGTGTTCACAGTCAGAACATGCTAGAGCGCTGTGCATTGATGGGTATCGGTCAAGTGTTTATAGAATTGAGCGTTGAGGAAAGAAAGACTAACGTTAGAGAACTATGAAGAGGCAAAAGCCATCCGGCCATCCAGTATAAAAAGAGAAGAAAAGAAGAAGACGAGAAACATGCCAAGGTGAAAGGTATGCAATTTTGTACAACTTCCAAGACCTGCCACACCAAATCAAATCAAATCAAATCAAATGTATTTGTAAGGCCCGACAACACACGTTAATGTCCGCATGGGCCGGACACGTCTTCTTTAAACAAGTCAAGAAGAAACATAACAATAAGTCAAGAACAAAACAAGAACACCATAAGGTCCAACAAATTTAAAATAAATGCAAAATAAATGAATGAACACAAACACTCCCAGACATACCCCACGCGAAGGTAAGGAAAAACTCACTAAAACCTAACAATAGGGAAAAATGCACCACAGGCAGTGTGGAGGAGAGAAACCTTAGAAGGGCCATTCAAGGGGGGATCTCCCTTCTTAGATGTCAGTGATAGTAGTGTTGCAGACTGACAGTTGGTAAGCATGCACTCATGTGTGTAGTGAAACACAGATGAGTGCATGCAATAGCAACTGAACATTTAGAAAAATTAAAGATAGAGCTGATAGCGATAGCAACTGAACATTTTGAAAGATTAAAGATAGAGCTGATAGCGGATCTATTTGAGGCACAGGGGCGGCGCAAAGAGGGTCGCGTCCTCCCCTCTTCTTCTGTGCATGCAGTAGGAGTAGGAAGACCCACACAGTTAGCCTAGCTTAGCGTCATTCACTGGAAGTAGGTTCCCAAAAAGTTGGCGTGTTCCTTTAAGTGTCTTGCTCGAGGACACTTTGACGCGCTGCCGGGAGGAGTTGGAATCGAACCGGGAACCTTCCGATTACCTGGCGGCCGCTCTTGCTCTTGAGTTTACTTTTTCAGGGACAACTTCACGATCGTGCCAGTTACCGCAGAGGCTGGTTTGGAAGACTTGGCAATTATTTATTAAACAGACTGCTTACATTGCGGTAGAGAATTGGTCTCAAGCATAATAGAAAGCACATTATTTTCACACCATATGTTCAGGTTACAGTTGAGTTGAAGGCTTGAAAGAGAAACTAGTTGGGCGGCTAGGTGGTGCAGTGGGCAAGGCGCTCACCACCAATGCTGGAGACGCTGGGTTCGAGCCCAGCTCTCCACATTGCTTTCAGTTTGGCTGGTCGTTCGTACTAATATATTTGGCAGTATTAGGGGGTGGGAAACTGATGGGTGGGGATCGGACATTGTGGACAGCGACTCCTACAGGTCGCTTGGTGCGCCTGCGCAGTAGAATCAGGAAGCGACGGGGGTGGCGTCCCTCCAAAGCGCAGACCCCTGACGCTGAAAGATCGCGCTGTGCAGGTGAAAAGATGCGATGGCTGCTACCTCGAGTACCGGAGGGGACTCGTGCAATGTATGGCTTCGTCCACATTACAGCCGGCTTGTGGGAGGCAAGAAACAGCGTTCGAGACAGGGGAGGGTTGAATTGGACGATACGAAATTGGGATGGGAGAAAAATTGAAAATGGGAGAAAAAGTGGATAAAAAAAAAGAAAGAAAAACTAGTTTAAATTTGAACACGGTACACATTGTATGTTTACAATGAGTTGTTGACACATGAATCTGTGTCTCTCATTCTATTGTTTGCCTCTCTCTCTCTCTCTCTCTCTCTCTCTCTCTCTCTCAGAGTGCATCTTCCAGACCTCTAACTCACACCTAATCCTGGCACCACATCACCCCAGTTCTAAAAGACCACTGCAGGCTTCCTGTCTCCAACCAGATCAACTACAACATCCTGGACACCTACGAAGCCCTTCACCAACTGCCCCCCCCCCCATATCTCACTGACCTCCTCTCCCTCAGTTATACCTCAGCCTGCCTCCTCTCCCTCTACCAACCCTCTCACCCCTCAGCCTGCCTCCTCTCCTTCTACCAACCCTCCCACCCCTCAGCCTGCCTCCTCTCCTCCTACCAACCCTCTCACCCCTCAGCCTGCCTCCTCTCCCTTTACCAACCCTCTCACCCCTCAGCCTGCCTCCTCTCCCTCTACTAACCCTCTCACCCCTCAGCCTGCCTCCTCTCCTTCTACCAACCCTCTCACTCCTCAGCCTGCCTCCTCTCCCTCTACTAACCCTCTCACCCCTCAGCCTGCCTCCTCTCCTTCTACCAACCCTCTCACCCCTCAGCCTGCCTCCTCTCCCTCTACCAACCCTCTCACCCCTCAGCCTGCCTCCTCTCCTCCTACCAACCCTCTCACCCCTCAGCCTGCCTCCTCTCCTTCTACCAACCCTCTCACCCCTCAGCCTGCCTCCTCTCCTCCTACCAACCCTCTCACCCCTCAGCCTGCCTCCTCTCCTCCTACCAACCCTCTCACCCCTCAGCCTGCCTCCTCTCCTTCTACCAACCCTCTCACCCCTCAGCCTGCCTCCTCTCCTCCTACCAACCCTCTCACCCCTCAGCCTGCCTCCTCTCCTTCTACCAACCCTCTCACCCCTCAGCCTGCCTCCTCTCCTCCTACTAACCCTCTCTGTCCCTCAGATCCTCGAGGGAAGTTTTTCCAATCGGGCCACGAGACCCCGTCTCGTCTCCATTGTTCTCCGCCAGTAAAAGTGAGAGCCTCGTAGACTCGTAGACACCATGTGTTTATTCCATGTACGTGTCGTCGTTACAAACCATCAAAAGGTCTCACTTTTCTGAAGACTGCATCTTAAGATAAGATATTCCTTTATTGATCCCCTTGGGGAAATTCAGGCATCATAGCAGCATGGGGGGAGGGGGGGAGGGGTACAGGTAGTAAAACAACACAGTATACAGGTAGTAAAAGACAACACAGGCAGCGTAAACAATTTGATCAATATGGTCAATATAATTTACTATCTGACTAGCTGAGGAATATTCACATTATTCACAGTGTCACATAAGGTGCAGTATGCATGAGGTAGTGTTATAATTTACTATCTACTGAGTATACATTAATCAAAGTACCAGGGTAGTCTACTTTGTCCCCCTTGGGTTCCTATAAGTCCCAGGTCAATGTCTGGTAGCAGTCGCTGTCGCTGCCCCCTGTTGTGGGGCCTGGAGGCTGCTAGTCGCTGCCCACTGTTGTGGAGCCTGATGGCCGCTGGTATGAAGGACTGTCCGAGGCGGTTAGTTGAGTGTCGGGGGGGGATGAGTCTGTGGCTGAACGAGCTTCTCATCTTGACTAGCTCGTCGTAGAGGGGGTGGTAGGGGTTCTCCATGATGGCATCCAGCTTCCTTATCATCCCCCTCTCTACCATCACCTCAAGTCTAGGTAGCTCGACTCCCACCACGGAGCTAGCCTTCCTCACCAGCTTGTTGAGCTTGTTGGTGTCCCTTGAGTTGATGTAGCCTCCCCAGCATGCCACAGCATAGAAGAGGATGCTGGCCACAACAGACTGGTAAAAAGACTGCAGCAGTTTGTTGCACACATTGAAGGACCTGAGTCTCCTCAGGAAGAACAGCCTGCTCTGTCCCTTCCTGTAGAGGGCCTCTGTGTTGTCCGACCAGTCCAGTTTATTGTTCAGGTGTACCCCAAGGAACTTGTATGAGTCCACCATCTCCACATCCACCCCTCGGATGGAGATGGGAATCGGGGGGGGCCTCTTCTTGCCCCTCCGGAAGTCCACCACCAGCTCCTTGGTCTTACTGGTGTTGAGTTGGAGGTGGTTGCTGTCGCTCCACCCCACGAAGCTCTCCACCAGGGCTCTGTACTCCTCCTCATCATCGTCGGTGATGTAGCTTACGATGGAGGAGTCGTCTGAGAACTTCTGCAGGTGGCACCCGCTGGAGTTGCGGCAGAAGTCTGAGGTGTAGAGGGTGAAGAGGAAGGGTGACAGCACAGTTCCCTGGGGGGCGCCGGTGTTGCTCACCAGTACGTCAGACTGACTGTCCTTTAGTCTGACGTACTGTGGCCTCTCAGTGAGGTAGTCCTTGATCCAGGCCACCAAGCCGTGCTCCAGCTGCATCGCAGAGAGCTTCTCCGCTAGCAGTGACGGCTGGATGGTGTTGAAGGCGCTGGAGAAATCAAAGAACATAATCCTCACTGAGCTGCGCGGCTTCTCCAGGTGCGTGTACGCTCTGTGGAGCATGTAGATGATGGCATCCTCCACCCCGATGTTTGCCTGGTATGCAAACTGCAGGGGGTCGAGGGAGTCACGCACCAGGGGCTTGAGGTGTTGCAGGACCAGTCTCTCAAACGTCTTCATGACGTGTGACGTCAGAGCGACAGGCCTGTAGTCGTTGGGGGTGCTGGGACGTCCCTTCTTGGGCACCGGGACAATGCAGGAGGTCTTCCAGAGCTGGGGCACCCTCTCCAGCCTCAGGGAGAGGTTGAAAAGATGCTGGAGCGGTGCTGCCAGCTGCTCTGCACATACCTTGAGCACCCTGGGATTGGTGTTGTCCGGTCCTCTGGCCTTGTTTACGTTAATTCTGGAGAGCTGCCTACTGACCTGACTGGTTGTGATCGTCAGGGTTGGGGGTGGTGGGCAGTCTGCTGGTGTTGGGGGTGGGGTGCCGTTGCTGATGGGTGTGGGTGGGTGGGCGGTGGGGGGGCTGCTTTGTAGGTGTGATCTGGTGCTGGTGTCGATGGGTGGGGGGAGGGGTGTGGGGAGGCCACTCTGGTCAAAGCGGTTGAAAAACGAGTTGAACTCGTTTGCACGCTCTGGAGGGCCCTCCACAGCTGTGCCCTGCTGTTTGAAACCAGTGATCTTCCTGACCCCCGCCCACACCTCCCTGGTGTTGTTGGCCTGTAGTCTGCCCTCCAGCCTGTCCTTGTAGCTGACCTTGGCTGCCCTTAGCTCTTTTTTGAGCTCCCTTTGGACAGCCCTGGCCTGCTCAGTGTCCCCTGCCATGAAGGCCCTCTTTTTCCTGTTTAGCAGGTGTTTAATGTCCTTGCTAATCCAGGGTTTATTGTTTGAGAAGCAGCGTACCCTCTTTGTGGGTACGATGCTCTCCTCACAGAACCTGATGTAGTCTGTGATGCAGTGGGATAGTCCATCAATGTCATCACCATGGGCCCTCTCAAACATATCCCAGTCTGTCGACCTGAAACACTCCTGTAGCTCCTCCTCGACGTCGTCAGACCACTGTGGGACAGACATGGTGGTCGGAGGCTGTCTCTTAATGAGAGGCGTGTATGTGGATACAAGCCTCACAAGGTTGTGGTCTGACTGGCCGAGGGGGGGCAGGGAAGTCGCACTGAAAGCCTCCTTCACGTTAGCATACAGGAGGTCCAGAGTTTTGTCTCCCCTGGTTTTGCAGGTGACATACTGGGTGAAGTTTGTCAGGGTCTTGTTCAGTCTGACATGGTTGAAGTCCCCATTGATCAAAATAAATGCATCCGGGTGTTTTGTCTGAAGCGCCGCGACGGTGGAGTGTATGACGTCACTCGCCTGCGCCGCCGCCGCGCTGGGTGGGATGTAAACAGTTAGAGCCAGGACGTGTGTTATTTCTCGCGGTAAATAGTATGGCCACAGACTCAGTGCCAATAGTTCAATGTCGGGGGAACAGATACGTTCCTTAATGGTGATGTGTCCCGGGTGGCACCATTTGGAGTTAACAAAGACAACAAGCCCTCCGCCTCTCCGCTTGCCGCTCTGTTTACTCCGGTCGGCGCGCACCACCGTGAAGCCCTCCTGTTCTATTGCACTGTCCGGGATGTTCTCGTTCAGCCAGGATTCGGTGAAGCACAGTAGGCTTGCCTCCTTGTACTCACGCTGGTTGATCATCAGGGCTGAGAGCTCGTCGGTCTTGTTGGCCAGCGATCGCACGTTCCCCATGACGACAGCGGGCAGGTAAGGCTTGAATCTCCTGCTGTCCTTTATCCTGTCCTTCACGCTCGTGCCAGCTCGATTTCCCCGTCTGCGAATCCTTATTTCGGCTGGTAGATTCCTCTGTGGTTCTGCAACTCTGTTTCGAAAGCAGAGGAGAGCCTCCCTCGGGTAAACCAGCCCGCCGTTGTTGCTGTTGTTGTTGTTGTCCTGCCGCGGGTAAACCAGCCCGCCGGTGTTCTTGTCCATTGTTCAGAGCTGTGCTCGACCGAACTTGCCTAACTCAGCTAACTTCACAGAAGTTGTTACAAATGCCTTAACTTGGTCTAAAGCAACGCACAGTCACTTATACACCTATTAAGTAAGTATAATCACAAAAAGAATAAGTAAGAAAGTAGTAAACGGGATAAGAAGTAAAGGGGGTGGGAGCTGCTATGAAAAGGCTGCCACTCTCCTCGGCGCCACTAGAAAGCACTAGAGGCACTGGAGGGAATATTATTGTCTGTATTTAGTATGTAGTACTGTATGTATGTATATGTATGTATATGTGTATATATGTATATTTGTACTCCTGTTGGGGCCTCTTGGACCAGATCAATGTTTTATCTGGCTAAATAAAGGTTAAATAAATAAATAAATAAATAAATAAATAAGAAACTGATGATTTGGTCTTGTTAACTTTGAATTTTCTATGGGGACTGCCCAGATCCCTCCCATGGACCTGGACCTCACTTTGAGAACCTCTAATCTAGTTATTCAGTATTCATCTCTAATTACTCTAAAATTGCGTATTTCTGTGTTAAAAAAAATTTAAAAGAGAGAAGCCCCCCTTCCTTCACCCAACGGCAGGCGACACCGACTGGACATTAAGTGTTTTCTAATTGTGCATCAAAGACGAGGATTCCCCGCAAGCCGAGTGTCTACCAGGACATCAGGATAGTCGCTACACAAGTAAAAACCTCCATCTTACCTGGACATGTCCTAACCCAACCCCCTCCAATGTACAGTAAATGACCAAGTATGGTTTTGTCAACATTCCAATGTACAGTTTTGCTTCTACAGTTGTACAGTGTCCCCCACCCACCCACCCCTCCTACCCAGTACAGTACAGTACGGCTCAATACACACAATTGTTAAGGGGATGCAGACCAGAGAAAGACCAGGGTCCCCTATTTTCAATTCATCATGACATACAGATAGACAGTGCTGCTACATCTAGACATTTATGACATACCAGATTTACAAATACAGTAGTTTGTGATACAAAAATAGTTACAAAAAAAGAAGAGAGTATATACATTTGACGAAGAAACTGTACATTGTAGGAGGGAGGGGGGAGTTGGGTAGGCGGGGGGGTAACTGTACATTGGATTATCGACGAAACCTTACTTGGTCCCAAGAAGCGGGTCTCGTGTATTATTGGGTTTAATAGGACATTTATTGTACATTGGAGGGGGTTGGGTTAGGACATTTACAGGGGCCAGTTTCGAATTGCAGTCTCCCGTAGGTGTTTTATTTTTATTTTTTTACTTAAATTTTTATTCAACATTTATGGACATACAACATAACATTTATATTGACATCCATAACATATCGACATACATATATGGGTACATTCATGAAATAAAAAATAAACATACAATAAGACAACACTGTTAAACAGACCTAAATAATAAAGTACAAAAAACATAAAACAATTGTCATACCCAACAGAAATAAAAATAGAAAAAACTAACTAAAGCAAAGGTGTGTGACACGGGTTCAGAGACCCTCCTTGAACCTCTTTCCTCCTTTACCCTTCGCCCTCTTGTGTTGCATTTGGTTCCTCCTCTGTGATGTCGTTTTCGTTCCCCTTATAATCCTTCCACTTTCCCCATCTTTCCCCAAATTTCTCTTCCTGTAGCCTCAGCATGTGTGTTATCCTCTCCATTATCCTGTATCTCCTCTACTATTCCTACCCATTGTTGGTGGATCTTCTTTGTACCACAGTCTCGTTATTGCTTTTCTGGCCGATATCAGCATTATCTGTAACGCTCCAAGATCAACTCATGCCTGGGAGAGAGAATGTCCCAGGCAGAGAGCCACCAGCGGCCACCTGCAGACAATGCACTGAACATGTTGGTTCAAATCAATAACGTCCTAATGTGGCAATTAGCGTCCTTATTACAAGTGTTGTCTGTTTAGGTTTGTTCTGTGTTTTGGTATTTAGCCTGTGTGTGTTCTTTGATGGTTGTATTGTATTTTGTATTGTATCAGTTCTAGTGTGTCTTCCCCCAGCTGTTGATAATCATTGTTAATTAGGTTGAGTATATTAGGTTGTCCTGTTCCCACTTCCTGTTGTGGCGTCATACCTCCGTGTTACCCGTTCGTTGTACCTTGCTGTCGTCTACCTTGCCCTGCTGTTGTATTTAGAGTCAGTAAGTGATTTAGTATTCTGTTTTTGTCATCTTTGTTTTCGTATCTCAGTCCGTGTTTATAGTTAGCGCCAGCGCCGCTGTGCCCTTTTGTTTTGTATGATATATATTTCCTGCCTTGCTCTTGCTTTGAGTTCTATATTAAAGAACACCATTGAGAAGAGTAACCACCGTCTCCTTTGTACTTCTAACCGCATATTGGGTCCTTCTTCATGCCGAATCGTAACATTATGACGCCACCATCACAAGACCCAGCGGGACTTCCTGACTGGCAGACCCCAGGTGGTGAGAGCAGGCAACTGCACCTCCTCATCCATCACCCTCAACATAGGGGCCCCCCAGGGCTGTGTTCTGAGTCCCCTCCTCTACTCCCTGTACACACACGACTGTGTGGCTCAGCGGAGTAGCAATACAATCGTCAAATTTGCTGACGACACAGTGGTGGTGGGCCTGATCTCTGCCAACGACGAGAGGGCCTACCTGGAAGAGGTCAAGGTCCTGGCGGGATGGTGCCAGGAAAACAGCCTCTCCCTGAACGTCAGCAAAACAAAGGAGATGATTGTGGACTTCAGGAGGTCGGGGGTCAAGGACTACAGCCCCCTCAGCATCGACGGGGCACCGGTTGAGAGAGTCAACAGCTTCAAGTACCTCGGAGCCTACATATCCGAGGACTTGACATGGACCACACACATTAACAGTGTGGTGAAGAAGGCACGACAACGCCTCTACTTCCTCAGGCGCCTAAGGAAGTTCCAAGTCAGCCAGAAGATCCTTAAGAACTTCTACTCATGTACAATAGAGAGCATCTTGACCGGCAACATCACCTCCTGGTTTGGGAATAGCACTGCAAAAGACCAAAGCAGACTACAAAGAGTGACACGTTCAGCCGAACGCACAATTGGAGGGGGGCTCCCCACCCTCCAGAACATTTACTACAAGCGTTGCAAGGGGAAGGCTAAGAGAATTATTAAGGACTCGAGCCACCCGAACAACTGCCTCTTTGAACTGCTGCCGTCAGGCAAGCGATACAGGAGTCTCAAGGCGAGCACAGAAAGACTCAGAAGTAGCTTCTATCCCCAGGCCATCAGGCTGCTAAACGAACAATGAATGAACACTACACAACAACAACCACCAAACACACATAGCACACACATCCACACGCACACACTCACTTTAAACAAACACACTGTAGCACCCACTACACACACTTTATAGCACACACCCACTTTAAACAAACACACTGTAGCACCCACTCCCCACACTTTATATTTATGGATGAAGGATTGCACTACAACTCGTACACCTTACTGTAAATTGTACCTAAAATTGTACCTCATCCCATTTCTGCTTTGCACTAGATAGGACTGTACATTAGTACACTGCATAGTATTGTGTATTGTATATTATATGGTAACTCAGAACATTGTACATATGTCTATACCGAACACTGTGACCTCATTTTCTTCTTCTAAATTCATGCTATATTATGTTATTATGTTATTTGATACTATCTTGTCTAGCACAGTCTCTGGAGCGTAACAGTAAGAAGCATTTTGTATGAAAGTATTCTGTACTTCTGTATGACAACTATTAAAGAACTTGAACTTGAACTTGAACTTGAAAGATAGTGGGAACGATGAAGGTTCTCTCCAAATTAATGGAGGGAGATCTGTCGAAATATTCCCCAGCTAAATGGGTATTTCTGTTTCAGACAATCCAGTCCGCAGCAGACCAGTATCCGGACCAAGAGGCAGAGATGAGGGTGATGTCCGACCAGGCTGCAGTCCTCATGGCGAGGTATCGCGTTCAACCCTCTGATCTGCCTCCTGTTTGTGTTTCTGCAGCTAGTCAGGTCCAACCGACTAGCATTCAACTCACTGTTAGCCTGGGTCCTAAGGCTGGCCGGGCTTCTAAAGCTAGCCTAACCCCTACAGCTAGCCTAGCTCCTACAGCTAGCTCAGGTCTCACGATCGGCCTAGCCCCCGCGGCTCGCAGGCCTCCGAGTTCTGCCAAGGCTCAGAGGGCGGGCGGGGCTAGTGCCGCTGGCAGAGCCTCCACGGCTGATCCGGTCGTCGGTGCCATCCTGGTTCCGATCGGCGTGGTCCTGGATGTCACCGCTCCTCCGGCTTCCACGTCCTGTCCAGCCTCTACGCCTGGTACGGCTACTACACTGGGTCCAGGCTCCTCATCCCCGGAGCCTACGCCACGGCTCGCCGCCGAGATCGGTCCGGTCTCCACGCCCTGCCCGGCCTCTACACCTGGTCCGGCTGCTGTGCCGGCTCCCGGCTCCCCGTCTGGTCCAGCTCTGCATCGTGGTCGGCGTCCTGGTCCTCGCCGTGGTCTTCGCCGTGGTCTTCGCCATGGTCTTCGACGTGGGCTGCGTTGGATCCTGCTCCGGGGGTCGTCGCCGCCGCACCGCCGCTCCAGTTCTCCAGATCCGGTCCCTAGTCTGGCGGCGGGAGGGTCTCCCGTCCGGGATCCTGCTCCGGGGTCCTTACCGTCGGTTCCTGGCTCCAGGCTCCCGGATCCTGTTTCTCTCTCCACCCCCACTCTCCGGGCCCCTGTTTCTCTCCCCGCCTCCCCTCTCCGGGCCCCTGTTTCTCTCTCCACCCCCCCTCTCAGAGCTTCTGTTCCCGTCCCCGCCCCCCCTCTCCAGGCGTCTGCGCCCGTTTTCCTCCCCCCTGGCTGCTATGCCCCTCCTGGGTTCTTTCCTCGGACTCCCGGCCCCAGTTCTCCGGGTCCTCGCCCTGGTTTTTTCCCGGGGTCCCGGCCGTGTCCGGACGATGTTTTCGGGGGTCTGGTAGCCCCCCGTTCAGGGGGAGATACTGTAACGCTCCAAGATCAACTCATGCCTCGGCATGACCATCTCCCGGGATTTGAAGTGGGAGCTCAACATCACGGGCCTGCTCAAGAAGGCCCAGGGGAGGATGTTCTTCCTCCGGCAGTTGAAGAAATATAAACTGCCGAGGACCATGATGGCCCAATTCTACATGGCCATCATTGAGTCCATCCTCACCCACTCCATCATCTCCTGGTTCCCCGCTGCAGCGGCAAAAGATCTTGCCAAGCTGCAGCGGGTGATTCGCTCCGTGGAGAGGGTGATCGGCTGTCCCCTGCCCTCCCTCAGGTCCCTGCACGACTCCAGGGCGCTGAAGAGGGTGAGAAAGATCATGGCCGACCCATCCCACCCCGGTCACAGCCTCTTCACCCTGCTCCCCTCTGGGAGAACGCTGAGGATCCCAAATGCTGTGATAGCTCGACACAGACTGAGCTTCTTCCCCTCAGCCGCCAGGCTGATCAATGCCTCAGGTCCCCCCCCCCCCTCGGTACCCCCCCCCCCCCCCTCTGCCCCCAAGTGACACTGGCACAATGACATTGACTGCACTGCACTAGTCCGTACTGGATCTCTGCACACTTCACTTTATATATATATATATGTATTTTATTTATTGATTAATCCCCCACTGCACTGTTTCGTTTCTTGTCTGTGTTGGTGTTTGTTTACTGTGAAAAAAGAAAGAATGCATACACTGTATTGCTGCAACAATTACCAATGTGTTTTACACAAATGGCTCAATAAAGGAATCTGAATCTGAATCTGAATCTGAATTGAGAAGGGTAACCACCGTCTCCTTTGTACTTCTAACCGCATATTGGGTCCTTCTTCATGCCGAATCGTAACATTATCTTTATTAAATATTTGTCCCCCCCTTGTATACCCTTGTGCGTCAGGTCCCCTAAGTAAAGCACCAGTCCCGTTTTGTGGTAACCCGTATCCTATTATTCTGGTCATTGCCTCCCCTATCTCCTCCCAATACCCCTTCAGCTTCTGACATCCCCAGAATATGTGCGTGTGATTTGCCCCCTCCTTCCCACACATCCTCCAGCATGTCCTTTGTGTTGGTGCATACTTTCCCTTCAACTCTGGGGTTATAAAAAATCTGATTATGTTTTTCCATTCAAATTCTTTCCATACCCTTGATCCTGTTGTTGAGTGCTGCACCTCGCATATGTTACCCCATTCCTTCTCTGTCTTTCCTATCTCTAGTTCTCTCTCCCATTTCTCCCTTATATAATCGGTCGTGTGTCCCTTGCTGTTCATTATAGCCCGGTACAGTGCTGATATTACCCTTCCTTTCCCCCCTTCGTATGCCCATACTATCATCTCGATTATTCCATTCTGTTCTTGGTCCTTGTCTCCTCTTATTTCTTTATTGTAGTAATCTCTAACCTGTAGATATCTGAAGTGGTCCCTGTTTTCTAGTCCAAATTTCTCCTTTAATTTTTGTAATGTTTGCATTTCCCCCTTCTCTATAATTTTGCATATCGCTGTTGCCCCCCCCCCCCCCCTTTCCCACCTTCTGAATCCATGGTCCAACCTCCCTGGCTTGAATCTCTTGTCATGTGCTACCCATCTCAGAACCCCTGACTGCTTCTCCAATTTGTGTGTTTTTACTACTCTGTTCCATATAGTCAAGGTGCACTTGGTGATTGGATCTAACAGTCCCTCTTTTTCCTTGAATAGTTCCCTATCCCCCACCAGAGCCTGTACCTTGTATCCCTCCCCTTCTTTTTCAATGTCTTTCCATCTGGCCTCATATCTGTCGTTGCACCAGCACGTCACTGCTCTCAGTTGTGCTGCATAATAATAGTCTTGTAGGCTGGGTACTGCCATCCCTCCCTTTTCCTTTGGTAGTTGTAGTGTTTTATATCTGACCCGTGGTCTTCTCCCCGCCCATATGAACCTCGATATCAGTCTGTCCCACTCCCTGAATTGGTTCTGTGGTATTTGTATCGGTAGTGATTGAAACAGGTATAGTAACCTTGATAGTATGTTCATCTTAATGACCTCTATCCTTGAATTGAAGTCCAAGGGCATTACTGTCCATCTCTCTAAGTCTCTCTTGATGTTCTGATATATGTGTATAATTCGCCTCAAACAGTTTCCCCACCCCTCTCGTGATGTTCACCCCTAGGTATTTAATCTTGTCCATGTCCCACCTTATCCCGTACTCCTCCCTAATTTTTGTCGTTGGGGTATAGTTCCATGCTAATGTCTGTGTCTTTGTCACGTTTAGTTTGTATCCTGAGTAGTGGCCGTATTCCTTCAGTAGATCCATCAGTGCCGGGAAGCTCTTGTCTGGTTGGCTCATGTATACTATCACGTCGTCCGCAAATAGGCCTAGTTTGTATTCCGTTCCCTTTATCCTTACTCCCTTGATGTCCTCGGTCTGTCTGATCAGTTGTGCCAGTGGTTCTATGAAAACGGCGAAGAGCGTTGGTGAGAGACAACATCCCTGTCTGGTAGCCCTCTCTAATCTGATTCTATCCGTCAGGCTGCCATTCACCTTAATTCTCGCTGTCGGCTCCTGATATAGTGCCTTGATCATCTTCATTGCCCTCTCGTTTAGCCCGAATTTCACCAGCGCCTTATATAAAAATGCCCAACTCACACTGTCAAATGCCTTTTCTGCATCTAGGCTAATCAGTACCGCACTACCACCTTGTTTTTGTATCTCCTCCACTATGTGTAATGTCTTTCTCACGTTGTCCTGCGTCTGTCTCCCTTTAATGAATCCAGTCTGATCTTCATCTATAATGTCTGGCATAAACGTCTCGAATCTCTTTGATATTATTATAATCCACGTTGAGTATGGACACAGGTCTGAAACTACTACATAATTCTCTATCCTTCCCTTCCTTCGGTATCGTGGTGATTACGGCTTCCTTCCACGAGGGAGGCATTTTGCCCTCTTCCATCGTGTGCCTGAATGCCGCTCCTAACATGGGCGCTAATTCTGCTCTAAATGTCTTGTAGAATTCCGATGGGAATCCGTCGCTCACCGGAGATTTGTTGTTTTTAGCTCTACTAATTGCTTCTCCCAGTTCCCGTTCCGTAATCATTTAATTTAATTCTTCATTCTGTTCTCTCCCTATCGATGGTAACTCCAGCTTCTCCAGAAAAGTGTCTATTTCCTCTTCTCCCGCTGCCTTTGGCTGTGTGTATAGTGTCTCATAGTATTCTCTAAATGTCCTCTCTATTTCAGCTGGGTCCCTCAATATTTCATTAGTCTTTGTATCCCTTATTGTGTGTATCTGTCAGGATCCTAGGCCCGGTCATGGTTGGACGGGTCAGGATGGTAACTTTGAGCAGTGCTCTCCACCTGACTTTGGGCAATGCCCTCCATCTGACATTGGCCCTCGGCCTGATATTGGCGCCCTACCACCCTCTAGTGGTCACAAACAATTGGTGCACGCTACAATGACAAATATCTTGACCACTGTATTAACAGTAATTAATTGTGTAATCAATGTGGTGTCCTGGTGTGTGCTGTCATTGTCTTTCCCTTCCCTGGTGTGATGTCTTACACTGTTTTGGGTTGTTAGGAGTTGCTTTTATGTTTAGTTGTGTTTAGTTGTTCTTTGCTTATTGTCTAGGTGTTGTTTGTGATTCTGTGTTGGCCAGGTGTTCTTAATTGTTAATTAGTTGGGGTATATAGGGTTCTGTCTGTCCTCCCTTCGGTGTGGCGACATACCTCCAGTTACCCCCTGTTCCTATCCACGTCGTGTCGCACCGTTCTCCCTCTAGTAAGTCTTAGTGTTTGTTGTTTTGTATTGTGAAGTTTGTTATGTAGTTTCTGTATTTTTCCTTGTATTGCACTGGAGTCTACAGTAAACACCCTTCTCCAAGCTTCACTCCTCGCCTCTGCCTCCTCCATTCCTTCCCTTTCTGTATTATTGCATTCCACCTACCCCACCGTGACAGAATGTCGCCACCAACAGTAACGAATGCAGCAGGAAGGGCAAGTGATACCATCACCGTCGTCCTGACCCTGATGGCCGGTGACATGAAGAGTTACTCACTGGCCAAATGGGGGTTCCTACTCCGGAAGATCGACCAGGTCGCCACTGAGAATCCGACACTGCAGACGGCGATGTGGGAGATGGCTGAACATGTTGCTGTCCTCATAGAGAAGCATAAGCCAAAGGCTAGGGTAGCTAGCCTGCCGACTGTTCTCAGGCTTACGGTCAGCCTAGATCCTCCCACAGCCGCTGAGGCTGCTCGGATGTCCATCGCCGATCGGACGTCTACAGCTAACATAGCTCCGCCGGTTAGCTTTGTGTCAATAGCTAACCAGCCACTCCCAGCTAACCTAGCTCCGCCCGTTAGCTTCATGCCAATAGCTAACCGGCCGTCCCCAGCTAACACAGAACCGCCCGTTAGCTTTGTGCCAATAGCTGACCGGCCATCCCCAGTTAGCACAGCTCCTCCTGTTAGCCCCGCCACCATCGATGGCCAGACGTCTCCAGTGGGTACAGCTCCACCCGTTAGCTTTGCTCAGACAGCTAACCAGACGTCCACAGCTAACATAGCTCCGCCGGTTAGCCTTGTGTCAATAGCTAACCAGCCACTCCCAGCTAACCTAGCTCCGCCCGTTAGCTTCGTGCCAATAGCTGACCGGCCGTCCCCAGTTAGCACAGCTCCTCCTGTTAGCTCCGCTACCATAGATGGCCAGACGTCTCCAGTTGGTACAGCTCCACCCGTTAGCTCCGCTCATACAGCTAACCAGACGTTCACAGCTAACATAGCTCCTCCCGTTAGCTCCATCCCAATAGCTAGCCGGCCGTCCCCAGTTAGCACAGTCTCCACTGCTAGAATAGGCTCCAGGTTCAGGGTGAGCCTAGTAGCGGAGACGGACCAGATGTCCCAAGCTAGTCAGGTCTCTGCAGCTAGCAGGCCTAGGAGGGCTATTAGGGCAGGAGCTGCTAGGCTCTCCCCGACTGTTAGCTTAGCCTCGGCAGCTAGCCAGGCATTCTCAGCTAGCACAGTTCCCACAGTGAGTCCAGGGCCCACAGTTAGCCTAGCCCCCGAGGCTAGTATGGCTAGCAAAGCCTCCACAGCTGGTCCAACTTCCACGCCCAGTCCAGCCTCTGCTCTGGGTCCTGGCTCCTCATCCCCGGATCCTACACCACGCCTCGCCGCCGAGACCGATCCGGTCTCCACGCCCTGCCCGGCCTCTCCACCTGGTCCGGCTGCCGTGCCGGCTCCCGGCTCCTCGACGGATCCTGGCTCCTCATCTCTGGACCCTACACCACGCCTCGCCGCCGAGACCGATCCGGTCTCCACGTCCTGCCCGGCCTCTCCACCTGGTCCGGCTGCCGTGCCGGCTCCCGGCTCCTCGACGGATTCTGGCTCCTCATCTCTGGATCCTACACCACGCCTCGCCGCCGAGACCGATCCGGCCTCCACGCCCTGCCCGGCCTCTACACCTGGTCCGGCTGCCGTGCCTGCTCCCGGCTCTTCGACGGATCCTGGCTCCCCGTCTGGTCCAGCTCTGCGCCGTGATCGGCGTCCTGGTCCTCGCCGTGGTCTCCGCCGTGGTCTTCGCCGGGGTCTGCGTGGGATCCTGCTCCGGGGGTCGTCGCCGCCGCACCTCCGTTCCGGCTCTCCTGAACCGGTCCCTAGTCCGGCGGCTGGAGGGCCTCTCGTCCGGGATCCGACTCCGGGGGCCAGCTCCCCTTCCCGGGCTTCTACACCTGTACCCACCCCCCCTCATCGGGCCTCTGTTCCCAGGTCCAGTCCCCCTCCCCTGGTCTCAGTGCCCGTCCCCACTCCCCCTCGCAGGGCCTCGGTTATCTGGTTCTGCCCCCCTACCCGGGTCTCGGCGCCCGTCCCCACTCCCCCTCGCCGGGTCTCTGTTCCCATCCCCACTCCCCCTCTCCGGGTCACTGCACCCGTTTTCAGCCTCCCTGGCGGCTATGCCCCTCCTGGGGTTTTCGCTCGGCCTCCCGGCCCCTGGTCTTCGGGTCCCCTCCCTGGATCCTCTCCGGGGTTCCAGCTTCCTCTCTCGCCTGGCTATGGACGTTGTCTTCGGGGGTCTGGAAGCCCCCCGTTGAGGGGGAGGTACTGTCAGGATCCTAGGCCCGGTCATGGTTGGACGGGTCAGGATGGTAACTTTGAGCAGTGCTCTCCACCTGACTTTGGGCAATGCCCTCCATCTGACATTGGCCCTCGGCCTGATATTGGCGCCCTACCACCCTCTAGTGGTCACAAACAATTGGTGCACGCTACAATGACAAATATCTTGACCACTGTATTAACAGTAATTAATTGTGTAATCAATGTGGTGTCCTGGTGTGTGCTGTCATTGTCTTTCCCTTCCCTGGTGTGATGTCTTACACTGTTTTGGGTTGTTAGGAGTTGCTTTTATGTTTAGTTGTGTTTAGTTGTTCTTTGCTTATTGTCTAGGTGTTGTTTGTGATTCTGTGTTGGCCAGGTGTTCTTAATTGTTAATTAGTTGGGGTATATAGGGTTCTGTCTGTCCTCCCTTCGGTGTGGCGACATACCTCCAGTTACCCCCTGTTCCTATCCACGTCGTGTCGCACCGTTCTCCCTCTAGTAAGTCTTAGTGTTTGTTGTTTTGTATTGTGAAGTTTGTTATGTAGTTTCTGTATTTTTCCTTGTATTGCACTGGAGTCTACAGTAAACACCCTTCTCCAAGCTTCACTCCTCGCCTCTGCCTCCTCCATTCCTTCCCTTTCTGTATTATTGCATTCCACCTACCCCACCGTGACATGTATCGTGTTTAACTTCTGTTGCATCCTGATTCTCCTAGCCAACAGTCTGGTTGCCCTTGGTCCCCCCTCATAGTACGTCTGTTTCATAAACCTCGCTTTCTTTTCTATTTCCGTCAATAATTACCTATTTATCCTGGCCCTTACTTCTTTGATTTCTCCGAGCGTTTCCTGTTCTTTCGATATCTGGTGTCTCCCCTCTAGATCCTTCAGCTTCCCTATCAGATTGTGATATGTCTCCGTTCTGGCCTTCTTCAGTAGTGCTGTTTTCTCCATCAATTTCCCCCTTATCACCACCTTCAGTGTGTCCCATAGAATGTTCGGGTCGACCTCCCCGTTGTCATTTTCCTCCTTATACCTGGCTATCTCTTCCTTAATCTGACTCACCACCCCCTTGTTATTTAGTATTCCTACATTTAGTCTCCAGATCGTGTTCCTCCGTCTCCCCTCCAGATCTACTGTCAGATATATGGCACTGTGATCCGATATGTCCGCTACTCCTATTCTGCTCTCCCGTACCCTGTAACTGTCCCCCGTCGTCATCAAAAAATAGTCTATTCTCGCATATGTCACGTGTGGGTGTGAGTAATGTGTGTATTCCCTGTCCATGGCGTGCATCCCCCTCCAAACGTCTGTAATTCCCATTTCCGTCATCTGTATATTCATATATCTGCTGATTTGCGGCTGCCCTTTCCTAGTACTCGTGGTGTCTAAGTCGTGATTCAATACCACATTAAAATATCAATATCCCTTCTAGTTCCATCGCTATCATATCAAAAATGGTCTCATATAAATACCTCTCACTCTCTGGGGGTGCATACACATTCACTAACGTAACCATTTGACCCTCCATTTTCCCCTTCACCAGAACAAATCTCCCCTCCTTGTCTCTTACTTCTTTGATCAATTCAAATGTTACTGTGTTCTTGATTAACGTGGCTACTCCTCTCCTCAGGGTCCGTTTTAAGGAACTATAGTATGCATTCTCATATCCAAATATTTTCAGTTGCTCATGTTCCTGTGCTATCAAATGTGTCTCCTGCAAAAAATTCACTTGCATCTCACTTTTTCTGTGAGGATTCGCCTGTTCCCTGAGCTTTTCCCTGTCTACTCTCTTCACCAGCACCCACCCTTGTGAGAACTTTTGCCTGCCTCCTACTCTTCACCAGCCCCCACCCTTGGACATTCTGTTCCTCTACCCTCACGCACCTGTTGGGAGTTTGCAATCTGCTGGAGAGTACTTAGGTTGCAGACTCCCCTCCAGTCCTTGTCGGGTCGTTCTGTGTTCTGTATCTGTATCTGTGTTCTGGATTCTGTGTTCTGGACTCTGTGTTCGTTCTGTATCTATGTTCACTCTGTGTTCATGGAGTTCTGTACGGTTACCATCCTGTACGTTAAATCAAATCAAATCAAATTTATTTATAGGGCCCGACAACACACGTTAATGTCCCCATGGGCCGTACAGGTCTTCTTTAAACAAGTCAAGAAGACAACATAACAATAAGTCAAGAACAGAACAAGAACACCATAGGGTCCAAACATTTTTTAGATGAATGCAAATAAATGAAAGAATGCAAGCACTCCCAGACATACCCCACGCGAAGGTAAGGAAAAACTCACTAAAACCTAACAATAGGGAAAAAAAGCTCCACAGGCAATGTGGAGGAGAGAAACCTTAGAAGGGCCGTTCAAGGGGGGATCTCCCTTCTTAGATGTCGGTGATAGTAGTGTTGCAGACGGACAGTTGGTAAGCATGCACTCATGTGTGTGGTGAGACACAGATGAGTGCATGCAATAGCAACTGTACATTTTGAAAAATTAAAGATAGAGCTAATAGCGATAGCAACTGAACATTTTGAAAGATTAAAGATAGAGTTGATAGCGGACGTTACCATCTCCTGCCGCGTCTCCGGTGTGAGACGACGTGCCAGCCATCACCACCTGTCGCCGTTTGCCTGGAGTGGGACACCGTCTTCGCTCTCTAATTCTCTATGGGAGGTTTTCCAGTGTTCCCACTCCAGACGTCAAGCCGGCGCGTCATCGCTCCCTATTTCCACGGGAGGATGGCGCCTCTTCCCCCCGGCCTCCGCTGTCGGGCCCCTGTCTCCGTACCAGGCCCCCGCCGTCGGGCCCCTGTTCCCGTGCCAGGCCTCCGCCGTCGGGCCCCTGTTCCCGTGCCAGGCCTCCGCCGTCGGGCCCCTGTTCCCGTGCCAGGCCTCCGCCGTCGGAACCCTGTCCTCATCCCTGTAAGCAGCTCTGGCCCTCGCCCTGTCCAAGGCCTTAACCCTGTTCTCTGTCCCTGTCTCCAGCCCGCCTCTCCGGGCCTCTGTCCCTGTCCCCCTCTCCAGTGCCCCTGGTCCTGGTCCTTGACTTTTAGCCCTGGCCCTGTCCCTTAGCCTTAGTCCCTTAGCCTGTTCGCCTCTTAAAGGCACAGTGCCGCATTTTCCATATTTCTTTGACTCTAGTGTTTTTTTGTCCTCCCTTAAAGGGACTGTGCCGCTTTTTGTTATGTAATAAATAAATGCCCTGTTTTGGCTTACTCTCATACCTGTCTTGTGTGCGATTGGGGTCGGTTACAAACCATAACATTTTCTACATTTCAACATCACTTTGCCCCTCTTTATCGGATTATTCATTCCATTAACGTTTAACGACATAATTCTTATACCTTTAACCTTTGTCATCTTTCTTCTTCGTTCGTCTGTCAGTCCCCCCCGTGTCACACATATTTCCCCCTCCGGTCGTAGCCTCCGCTCTCTTCACCGAATACATATAATGATTAACATAAATAAAAAACATAAACTCTACATAAAGTGCTCCCAAGGCGTTCGGGGGGTCCCTGTGTCCCCCACTGTCCCCTGCTGGTGGGTGAGGAGTAACTGCTCTCCTAGTGAGAGGCCTCCTCCTGACGGCATGGGGGTCTGAAACCCTCGCCCCCAACCGCTCGTCATAATCGCCCAGCATTCTTGCTGTTTTTAGTGCTTTCGAGCTCCTGGTCAAAAGCGCTCTGTGTGTCCTTTCTTTCCAAAGAACCCCATTTCCTAGGTCTCTCTCAATGTGGCTCACATGTTCCAATGTCCCTCCTTCCTCCCAAACAAGTGTGTGGTGTCCTCTGTGTACCCCTCTTCCTATCTCTTACTTTCTTTCCCCCCCCTCTATTTTCTATGTGATGCTTATTTATCCCCTTAATTACTCCCATCTGTGTTACTCGCAGCGTGTGCCTATGTATTTGTTTCAATATGTTTTGTGTTCCGTCTATTATTCTGGATATGTCTGTTCGACCCTGCTGTTTCCCACTGCGAGTGTGTGATTCTGCTGTGGTATCCCCCCCAGGCCTTCGCTGGAACGACGGTTCCCTCCCCTGGCCAATGTCTGTTTGCCTTCATTTCACATGTCCTCGCCTAATTATATTTCCATTTATTTCCTCCATCAGCATTTGTACTGTGTGTCCATGCATATGTTACGTCTGTTCCTATACCTTGTCTCTACCTGGGAATGTGTGTTTATGTATATGTTACGTCAGTTCCTATATTTTGTCTTTATTTGGGTAGTTTTTTCAATCTCTTGTGCGTGTACTCATCCCGTTCGTCTCCTCTCGCTTCCTCTCCCCTCCTTCTCCGTCTCTGGCCTCCTCGTCTGTCTCCGCCTTCGGTCCGTCATGTCTCACCTCGGCCCTCTTCTCTCTCCTCTCTCCTCTCCCGGGTTCCGGTCTCCTACTCTGGTCCACCTGCGTGCTTTCTCCAGTCTCTGGTGCAGGCTCAGCGTCTGTTCCTCCTGTCTCCTTCCGTCTCTGTCCTCCGCCGTCTGCATCCCCCGTCGCCTCATCTCCCCCGCCGCCTCCCGCGCCGTCGCGTATGTCACCGTCCCTTCCTTCCAGTGGATCCGTAGCGAGGTCATGGGTGATTGGAATTTCATTCCGTTTTCCTTCAGAATTCTCTTCAGTCCCGCGTAAGACCTGCGTGTTATTGCCACCGCTGTCGAGTAATCGTGGTCAAACGACAGCCTTTTCCCCTCGATTTCTATCTTCTTGGTCCACGCGGTTCTAACTTAAGTATCAATTCCTTAACCTCGAACCTCAGAAAGTTAATAATCACAGCCCTCGGGGGTCTGTCCGGTTGTGGTCTCGGAGCCAGCGCCCTGTGGGCCCTCTGTATCTCCATTTTTTCCAGTCCCGTCTCCTTCAATTCTTCTTTGATAAGCTTTTCCACATATAGGGTCATCGATTCCCCTTCAACCTCTTCTTTCAATCCCCATATTCTGATGTTATTTCTCTGTGACCTCCCCTCCATGTCCGACATCTTTGTCTCCATCTTTTCTTGTTGTTGAATCGCTTTTGTTAATACCTCGTGTATCTCTGTATTCCATTCTTCTGCTTGCGCCACTCTTGTTTGTAGCTCGGTTACGTTCCTACCCTGCTCCGCCATCTTCTCATCCACCATTTTGAGTTCTGTATTTATTTCGCCTCTGAAGTCCTCCTGTTCCTTCCTCAATTCCTCCCGTAACTTCCCAATATCGTTCCTTATTGTGTCCGTGTTCATTTGTATGGTCGCCTGCATCGTGTCCGTGTTCATTTTTATGGTCGCCAATATTCCGGCCTGCATGACCACGGCCCATCCTGGCATTCCCGTGTCTGTCTCAGCCGAACCTCCCCCTTCCTCCGCCTGTCCCTTCTTGGCCTCGCTTCGGGGGCTCTGTTCCTTCATATTCTCCTCTTCTCGTGAGTCCTCCATTTCTCTTTCCTTCACAATTGTTATCTCCTCCTTACTTCTCGTGTGCATCTTTATTTTTAATCACTTTTCGGGTCTTTATTTATCCGTTTTTTCGCTCATTTGACCAGGAGCTCTACCGCACGTGTGCTACCCGTCTGCTCTCATACCGGAAGCCCCCAAGTCTGTGAGTTTTCATACACGGGACGGCAGTTTTAATAAGACAGAATAATAACTACAAGAACGCATTAGTTAGAGTGCAGACCTCCAACAAGGCCATACCACTGATTTAGGGTAATAAATCTAGCGGCTCAGGTGTGCATTTATTTCCAGCTCCGCCTGCTAGCGTTCACGCCGAGAACGTTCGACGCCATCTTGCTATCCGGACGACGGTGGCGCGGCGAGGCCGCCATATTGGTAGAGTACATTAGGGCTTCGGTGCCCAGGATTCTATTACACGTTACACAGTGTGGTGCGGCCTGCGGGCGAAGCTAACGTTGCTAACTACAGTTTCTAGGGGTACCCCATCAACAATATATGCCGGCATTAGCATAGGACTTTTGTTAGGTATTTGTGGGCCCACATTTTTGATTTCCTTTGAGTGTGATAACGTGTTTGTGTTTAATAATATTTTCCCATCTAATTAACCCGTTCCCTGTGGGGAGGTTATAGACCTGGTGCATCATAAGTAAAGCCTGATCGAGGTATTAGTCTTGCCCTATAATTAAAGCCTGATAGAGGGATTACACATGGTACTGACCCAGACGTGGGCGATAAGTCAAACACATGGAAGTATATTATCCCTGAAACTAACCCAGAGGTGGGTGTATAATATACGTGTCTATGAGGTATTGAGTTACAAACGGAGCTATAGGGAGACTTCGGCTCATTTGACCACTCCGATTAAATCATTGTAACAGGACAGTACAACTAACATTAAACATTAGATGGGATTCTGTGTGCGTGTCAATTCCTGTGCCCAGTGTTAACCATTTTGGTGTGGGTAACGTTGCTACCATTAACCTCTTCCTATTTCACCTTTCCCTTTTTATTGTAAGGTTTCTAGTGTCACTGAGGGAGGGTACTGCTTGCGGGGGGAACCCAGGGTATTTATTTACAATTCAGTCACTAGGTGTGGGAGGGTTAAAGGAGCAATTGGGGGAAGTGGGAGCGTGTTGGGGAGTACTGCTGACCGCCCTGCTGCAGGGGAGGAAGACCAGAGTACCAGACCAGGTTGGTAAATCCCGGGCCCCATCCACTCACACTACCAGCCTCCAGTTGAAGCTCCAGACTTAAAGACGGAGGTGCAGTCAGACAGAGCTCTACTGTGTCTCGCTACCCAGTGATTGTGCCCACCCGTTCCCACGAAGCAGGGATAATCCACCCTGCTACACATGGATGAACATAAAGGCCATGATACAGTCTCAGCTGCAGCAGAAAGGACGGAGAGAATCAAATCTTCAATGTACTTGTAGAATGAAATTAACATTAAAGTGAGTTGTAATGGATGACACGTGTACAAAAGGGGAACTCGGCGAAGAAATACTGAATTCCAGAGATGTGTGAAAGGTATTTACACGTTAGTAGAGGAGACAGGTTTGACAAGACAATCTGTCAAACTGAAAAAAACTGAAAAAAACCTAATCTACGAATTCCAATCTGGCTTCAGAACGTCCCACTCCACTGACACATGCCTCCTCTATTTGAACGACCACATCAAACAAGAGGTGGACGCGGGCAAATACTGCGGCATGGTCATGCTGGACCTACAAAAGGCCTTCGACACTGTCAATCACTCCATTCTAATGGACAAGCTAAAAGCAATTGGTTTTGATAGCCTATCAGTGAGCTGGATGCAATCCTACCTAGAGGGGAGAGAACAGATGGTAGAGGTAAACGGTACTCTATCCCCCCCCCCTCACAGTGAGCTGTGGTGTTCCACAAGGAAGCATACTAGGACCGCTACTCTTCCTAATTTATGCAAATGACATGTCGTCAGCCTGTGACTGCAATTTGTTCCTGTTTGCGGACGACTCAGCCCTGCTGGTCTCTGACAAGAACAAATTGCAGGTTGAAAAAACCCTCAGCACGGAACTAGGCAAAATCTGCATATGGCTCGCTGATAACAAACTATCATTACACATGGGCAAAACAGAGTCCATTCTCTTCGGTTCAAATAACAAACTCAGCAAGACCGACGGATTCTCAGTTACAGTGGGTGACAATATTGTCACAAGGAAAGACGAAATTACCTACCTGGGTTCCATCCTAGAGGCAAATCTTTCCTGTGACAAAATGGCATCCAATGTAATAAAAAAAGTCAACCAACGAACTAGATTCTTGTACCGGATCTCCTCTCTGGTAAACAAGAATACCCTGAAGACTCTGGCAGGAGCACTCATTCAAGGGTACTATGACTATGCGTGCACCTCATGGTACCAAAGCACCTCAAAGGCGCTTAAAACAAAATTACAAACATCACAAAACAAACTGGTCAGACTACTGCTTGACCTGAACCTCAGAACCCACCTCACCCCTGCCCACTTTGCCAACCTAGGATGGCTTAGAGTAGACGACAGAGTACAGCAACTTGCAATGGGCCTGGTCTACAAGATACACTATACGACCGGGGTGCCCATGTACATGTCAAAATACTTCCCAAAGGTCAGTGAATACCACAACCACTACACCAGAGGAAGCTCAACAAATCATGTGAAACCCAGATTCGGCTCAAACAAGGGACTAAACACGTTTCGCAATTATGCCACAACAATGTGGAACGCCCTACCCAAAGCTGTAAAGGAATGTGAATCCCTGCCCACATTCAAAACCGCTCTTAAAGAACACCTACGGGAGGCTGCAATTCGAAACTGGCCACCGTAAATGCCCAAAACCCCCACCACCTCCTAATAGACAGTCTCCTCCCCACCGCATGTATATATTCCCTCCCCGCCGTATGTATATTTCCCTCCCACCCACCCACCCCCTCCTAATGTACAGTCCCCTCCCCATCATATGTATATACTCTGTCAGGATCTAGGGGTAACAGTACTGTATATTTGAATACCGCCTATGTCACAAATGTATCAGTACTAAATACCTATATGTCCCTTTGCCATAAATGTCATGTATGTTGTGTATGTCATAAATGTCTATATGAATTGAAAATGGGGGACCCTGATGGAAACAAGACAAACGTCTTTCTCAGGTCTGCATCCCCTTAACAATTGTATGTATTGAGCCGTACTGTATTGTACCCATTCTGCAATCTGTTAAATAAAGTTTTCATTCATTCATTCATTCAGCTACAAAGAATCCTTGCCATTGGAACAGATTCTTGTCATTCAGTTTGGCATCTTGTCTGACAACAACGACTTTTCAAAATTAAAAACAATCACTTCTATCAGCAAGCTACACCAATATTTTGTAAAATATAAAAAAAGTGAAAAGTATAAATTTTTCCAGGTAACTTAAAGGAACACGCCAACATTTTGGGAAATTAGCTTGCCGTCTCTTCTCAGAGAGAGACAAATAGATAGATACCAGTCTCCTCTCTGTGCGTTCAGTAGAAAGCTATCTGGCTCCATGTTAGCCTAGCTTAGCACAATGAATGGAAGCGGACAGGTCCGGTTAGCCTTCGGGAGAGGTGTTAGTTGGACAATGCCTAGCTTTCTACTGAACGCACAGAGAGGAAACTGGTATCTATCTTCTTGTCTCTCTCTCTGGAGAAGACGATAAGGTAATTTCCCAAAATGTTGG
Organism: Notolepis coatsorum; assembly: GCF_963971535.1. Lineage (NCBI taxonomy): Eukaryota > Metazoa > Chordata > Actinopteri > Aulopiformes > Paralepididae > Notolepis > Notolepis coatsorum. Next base: position 2,191,059 of record NC_140174.1, on the reverse strand, counting down.
CGTGTTCCTTTAACTACCCGTCAAAAAAACGTCCCAAAAAAAAGACAAACATGTTTTACTATAAGCCGTCTGTTTTACAGTATATAATTGACAGTATGTAATTGGAAGACATTGCAAGAATGCAGTCCTTGCAATAATGCATTTAAGAAAATAAGTGTCTCCTCAATCAATGGTAGAGAGTAGAATAAAACACTCCACGCATAGAAGCATGCACAATGAAAGACAGAATGTTTGCTTACTCATATATTTCAAAATATATTCCAAGCAAGTACAATAATGGATACTCTACACACTGGACTGCAAAGAAGACTGTCAACATGTTTTGATCAGGTATAGGCCTTGATATTACCCTAGATCAGGGGTAGGCCTTGATATTACCCTAGATCAGGGGTAGGCCTTGATATTACCCTAGATCAGGGGTAGGCCTTGATATTACCCTAGATCAGGGGTAGGCCTTGATATTACCCTAGATCAGGGGTAGGCCTTGATATTACCCAAGATCAGGGGTAGGCCTTGATATTACCCTAGATCAGGGGTAGGCCTTGATATTACCCTAGATCAGGGGTAGGCCTTGATATTACCCTAGATCAGGGGTAGGGCCTTGATATTACCCAAGATCAGGGGTATTCGAATAACAATTGAGAAGCTATTGTGTGGCTACCGTTCTAGACGGCCTACAACGCTGCAGCTGGGCTATTCTGCAGCACTACCTTCGTCATTTGCATGAACGCACGCGACCTCTGGACCTCTGTGCTGAAGTCTGTGAGTTTTCATACACGGGACGGCAGTTTTAATAAGACAGAATAATAACTACAAGAACGCATTAGTTAGAGTGCAGACCTCCAACAAGGCCATACCACTGATTTAGGGTAATAAATCTAGTGGCTCAGGTGTGCATTTATTTTAATACTATATATATATAGAATTAATGCCCTGTTTGTTGCCTGTCGATTGCCATTCCAGGCGACAAAATCCGTTCAGCGGTTCTCGAGTTACATTCCGATACGTGAGGTGTGCGCCGAAGTACACGTCAGAGTCAGATTACCACCCCCGAGAGAGAGAGAGAGAGAGAGAGAGAGAGAGAGAGAGAGAGAGAGAGAGAGAGAGAGAGAGGAGAGAGAGAGAGAGAGAGAGAGAGAGAGAGAGAGAGAGAGAGAGAGAGACAGAGAGAGAGACAGAGACAGAGACAGAGAGAGAGAGAGAGAGAGAGAGAGAGAGAGAGAGAGAGAGAGAGAGAGAGAGAGAGAGAGAGAGAGAGAGAGAGAGAGAGAGAGAGAGAGCACCTCCCACCCACATGATCAGAGTTCACTATATAACCAGGAAGCACCTCCCTCTCACACGATCACTATTCCTGAGAAATCAAAACTTAAGAGTGTCGTTGTCTTTGTAGAATAAAATGGCGCAGCAAGGAGTTGATCTGTACCGGGACCAGTTCTGCTGTTCTCTCTGTCTGGATGTACTGAAGGATCCGGTAACTATTCCCTGTGGACACAGCTACTGTATGGGCTGTATTACAGACTGCTGGGATCACGATGATCAGACGGGGATCTACACATGTCCCCAGTGCAGGGAGACCTTTACTCCGAGGCCTGTTCTGAAGAAAAACAACATGCTGGCTAAAGTGATAGAACAACTAATGAAGACAGGACTCCAAGCTGCTCCTCCTGATCACTGTTATGCTGGACCTGGAGATGTGGTCTGTGATGTCTGCCCTGGGAGAAAGCAGAAAGCCCTCAAGTCCTGCCTGGTATGTCGGGCTTCTTACTGTGAAACTCACCTCCAGCCTCACTATCAATCTGATACCTTTAAGAAACACAAGCTGGTCAAAGCCTCCGCACGGCTTCAGGAGAACACCTGCTCTCGTCATGACAGGATTCTGGATGTTTTCTGTCGTACTGATCAGCAGTGCATCTGTTATTTGTGTTCCATGGATGAACATAAAGGCCACGATACAGTCTCAGCTGCAGCAGAAAGGACGGAGAGACAGAAAGAGCTTGGCATGAGTCAGCAGAAAGTCCACCGGAGAGTCCAGGAGAGAGAGAAGCGACTCAAAGAGGCCCAACAGGCTGTTGATTCTCTCAATCGCTCTGCTGATAAAGCAGTGGAGGACGGTGAGAGAATGTTTACTGAGCTGATACGCTCCTTGGAGACGAGGCGCTCTGAGCTGAAGAAGGTCATCAGAGCCCAACAGAGGACCACAGTGACTCAGGCTGAAGAAGTGCAGAAGAGACTGGAGCAGGAGATAGCGGACCTGAGGAGGAGAGCCACTGAGCTGGAGCAGCTCTCACACACAGAGGACCACATCCACTTTCTACAGAGTTACCCCCCCTCTCCAGTCCCAGTGAGTCTACAGACTCACCCAGCATCAGTGTCCTTCCTCTCCTGTACTTTGCAGATGTGACTGAGGTCGTGTCTGAGCTGAGAGACAAACTAGAGGACGTTCTGAAAGAGCAGTGGGCCAGAGTCTCAACAACAGTGAATGCAGTTCATGTTTTACTGCCACCAGAGCCCAAAACCAAAGCTGACTTCTTACAATATTCCTCTCAGATCACACTGGACCCAAACACAACAAACACACGTCTGTCTTTGTCTGAGGGGAACAGAAAAGCAACACGGATGCAGCAAAAGCAGTCATATCCTGATCACCCAGAAAGATTTATTGAATGGCGTCAGGTTCTGGGTAGAGAAGGTCTGACTGGACGCTGTTACTGGGAGGTGGAGTGGAGTGGAGGGGTTTCTGTAGCAGCCTCCTACAAAGACATTAGTAGAACTGGCACTGGGGAGGACTGTGGATTTGGAAACAATTCCAAATCCTGGGCTTTAGATTGCAGACCAAGTTATTACAGCTTCAGACACAATAACGAGACCATAACAGTATCTGGCCCCCGGTCCTCCAGAATAGGAGTGTACCTGGATCACAGGGCAGGTACTCTGTCCTTCTACAGCGTCTCTGACACCATGACCCTCCTGCACAGAGTCAACACCACATTCACTCAGCCTCTCTATCCTGGACTTACGTTATATGGACTTACGTTATTTGGACTTGTGGTATTTATCTCTGCGGAGGCTGAGTTCTGTGAGGAGTTCTGTGAGCTGAAGTAGAGATCAGTGACATTCACAGCTCCTCTACCCACTTTTATTCATATTTTATATTGTATTTTTCTTTTATTACCTATATTCATTGTCATTCCTCTTCTCCTTCCCCCATGCTGCTGAATTACCCCAAGGGGATTAATAAAGGTGTATCTTATCTTATCTTATTTTATCTTACCTTACCCTGTCTTGTCTTATTGTGGTGTTTTATATCCATTATGGCATTTTATAGTAATATAAAATTGATAATTTCATTAATCTGATCATACTTACTAATGCGGCAAGGGTTTGGGGGTTCCATGCACATTGTAGCTCAATCGGTAGAGCAAGGCACTAAACATACCAGGGTTAGGGGTTCCATTCCCTTTTTAGTTCAATGGGAAGATGGCATTAACACAGCTAGGGCTGGGGGTTCAATTCCCTGACTTTTTTTAGTTTGCCTACAGTGCTATATGGTTCTTAAAAAGGTACAAGTTGCAACGTTATAACATAGTAAATGGTAAATGGCTGCTTTTTTATATAGCGCTTTTATCCAAAGCGCTTTACAATTTGTTACTTACATATTACCCATTCACAACCATGCAAGGTGCCAACCTGCTCATCGGGAGCAATTAGGGGTTAAGTGTCTTGCTCAAGGACACATCGACACGCTGCCCAGGAGGAACGGGAATTGAACCGGGAACCTCCGGATTGCCAGACGACTGCTCTACCTCCTGAGCCACTGTCGCCCCTAAGTACTTACTTACACAAAGTATTGAACTTGCTGATGAATAAAATCTTAGAATTAACTGAACATTAGAGTGAGTTTTAATGGATGACACGTGTACAAAAGGGGAACTCCAGGAAGAAATTCTGCTCTCCAGAGATGGTTGAAAGGTATTTAGAGCTTAGTAGGGTAGTGTCTGCAAGACAGGTTTGACAAGACAATCTGTCAGCTACAAAGAATCCTTGCCAAGGATTGCATAATTAGCATACCAGCCATCAGGAAGTTATGGAACATTTTCTCATTCAGTTTGGCATCTTGTCTGACAACAATGCCTTTTCAAATTTGAAACAATAACTCAGCAAGGAACACCAATATTTTGTAAAATATAAAAAGTGAAAAGATGACATTTTCAAGATAACCTAACTACCCGTCAAAACATAGCAGAAAAAAATCAAACATGTTTTACCATAAGCCGTCCGTTTTAATGTGAACGGAGAAAGAAAGGGAAGAGTCAAGCCAAAGCCCTAGATATTTGTAGGACTTGACAAACTCTAGTTCGGTGTCGTCAGCGCAAAGAATCTTGGGGGGGCTGTGGGTTTTCTTTTTGCGATCGAATAAGATGCATTTGGTCTTTTTAATGTTAAGCCGAAGGTGGAGGTCATGAAAGGACTGGTTGATGGAAGTGAGACTGTCTTGAAGAGTGGAGGCCGGGAATGGAGAGAAGGGCCAGAAGCATACAGGCAGTGGCGTTGCACAATATTTCGGGGCTCCCCCGCAGGTCGGACCATGGGGCCCCGCCCCCTCCCCTAAATCAATAATAGTGTGAGGTTCGCCTTTCCCTTGACCTTTAATTCCCTGTCTCCTCACCTCACTAGCCCCCACCCTCGTGTTCGTTTACTCTCGTTTGCTCTTCAGCAGCCACACCCTTGGACTACCTGTCATTATGTGTTTGATTGGTCTGGTGCCGAACACACACTTCTAGTTCGAGTATCAATTACCATCACGCACCTGATGTGTATTCTAATTAGCGCCCTTGTGGGCTTTAAGTACCTCGCTCTTCCCCTCTGTCCTTGTCGGGTCGTTCCGTATCATATCTCTATCACCAAGCTCCTTCGGGAGGTTCTCTGTCTGAAGGCTCCTACGGGAGTTTCTGTTTCTGTCTGTATGCTGTTTTATCTCCGGCGTGAGACGAGGTGCAAGCTTTGGCCACCTGTCGCCGTTTGCCTGGAGGGAGACATTGTACTGCGCTCTCTAATCCTCTACGGGAGGTATTCCAGTGTTCCACTTCAGACCTCCGCGCAGCAGACGCGCACCACTCAGACCTCCGCGCAGCAGACGCGCTCTTCACTCCAGACGCGCATCCAGACGTGCATCCAGACCTCCGAGCCAGACGCGCTCTTCACTCCAGACGCGCATCCAGACGCGCATCCAGACCTCCGAGCCAGACGCGCTCTTCACTCCAGACGCGCATCCAGACGCGCATCCAGACCTCCGAGCCAGACGCGCTCTTCACTCCAGACGCGCATCCAGACCTCCGAGCCTGACGCGCTCTTCACTCCAGACGCGCATCCAGACGCGCATCCAGACGCACTCCAGACGCGCATCCAGACCTCCGAGCCAGACGCGCTCTTCACCCCAGACGCGCATCCAGACGCACTCCAGACGCGCATCCAGACCTCCGAGCCTGACGCGCTCTTCACTCCAGACGCGCATCCAGACGCGCATCCAGACGCACTCCAGACGCGCATCCAGACCTCCGAGCCAGACGCGCTCTTCACCCCAGACGCGCATCCAGACGCACTCCAGACGCGCATCCAGACTCCGCGCCAGATGCGCTCTCCGAGCCTGCGCCCTCCTACTCCTCCCTGTAAGCAGCTCCAGCCCTCGCCCTGTCCAAGGCCTTGACTCTGTTTCTCTCTGTCCCTGTCCAGTTCCTCCTAGTCCTCCTAGTCATCCCTGTCCTGTCCTCCTAGTCCTCCCTGTCCCCAGCCCGCCTCCGCGGGCCTCTGTCCCTGTTTCCCCACTCTAGTCCTCCTAGTCCTCCCTGTCCAGTCCTTCTAGTCCTCCTAGTCCTCCCTGTCCAGTCCTTCTAGTCCTCCTAGTCCTCCCTGTCCAGTCCTTCTAGTCCTTCTAGTCCTCCTTGTCCTCCCTGTCCCCAGCCCGCCTCCGCGGGCCTCTGTCCCTGTTTCCGCTCTCTAGTCCTCCTAGTCCTCCCTGTCCAGTCCTTCTAGTCCTCCTTGTCCAGTCCTCCTAGTCCTCCCTGTCCAGTCCTCCTAGTCCTCCCTGTTCCTGCCTTGTCCCTTGCCCTGGCCCAGTCCGTTAGCCTTCCCTTAGCCTTCCCCTTAGCCAGCTCGCCTCTTAAAGGCACTGTGCCTATTTTCCCATTTCTTGTTTTCCAGTATTTTGTGTTCTCCCTTAAAGGGACAGTGCCGTTTTCTGTTGTATACAATAAATGCCCAGTTCTTGGCTTACTCTCATACCTGTCTTGTGTTGTGCGATTGGGGTCGGTTACAAACCATAACAGTACGACCCGACCAGTCGACGACCCCAGCCAGCACAGACGGTGTATGTTGAGTTTGCCTTTTTTTTTTTTTTTCTCTAGTTTCCCTGTTAGTTCCCCTGTTGACTCCCCTGTTTAGCCTGTTAGTCTCCCCTGTTAGCTTCCCTGTTAGCTTCCCTGTTAGCTCCCCTGTTAGCCCTGTTAGCTTCCCTGTTAGCCCTGTTAGCTCCCCTGTTAGCTTGTTAGTCTCCCCTGTTAGCTCCCCTGTTAGCCTGTTGACTCCCCTGTTTGCTTCCCTGTTAGCCTCGTTAGCTCCCCTGCAGCTTGTTAGGCCTCTACTACCAGCATGGCCCCAGTCTGCTAGCTTAGCCCCGGCTGCTAGCACAGCCTCTATGTTAAGGCAGCCCTTGCTGCTGGCATAGGCCCTGTAGCTAGCCATGTCCAGGCAGCTAACCCAGTCCCTCTGCATGGCCTCCACTTTTTGTGTAGCATTCCCACTGCTAGGACTGCTCCTTCGGCTAGCAAGGTCAGTTTTCCCACTGCTAGGACTGCCCTTTCAGCTAGCAAGGTCAGTTTTCTCCCACTGCTAGGACTGCCCTTTCAGCTAGCAAGGTCTGTTTTTTCCCACTGCTAGGACTGCCCTTTCAGCTAGCAAGGTCAGTTTTCCCACTGCTAGGACTGCCCTTTCAGCTAGCAAGATCAGTTTTCTCCCACTGCTAGGACTGCCCTTTCAGCTAGCAAGGTCAGTTTGCCCCACTGCTAGGACTGCCCCTTCAGCTAGCAAGGTCAGTTTTCTCTCACTGCTAGGACTGCCCCTTCAGCTAGCAAGGTCAGTTTTCCCCACTGCTAGGACTGCCCCTTCAGCTAGCAAGGTCAGTTCCCCACAGCTAGGACTGTCCTTCCAGCTAGCTTGTTCTCTCATGCTGGTCCAGCCCTGTCTGCCAGCCTAGCTCCGGCAGCTAGCGCAGCCTCTATGTTTATGTAGCAGTACAGCTAGCATAGGCCCTGTAGCTATCAGTGCCCTGGCAGCTACCCTTTCCCTCTGCTAGCCCCTTCCCTGTTCCCCTCTCCAGTGCCCCTGTTCCAGCCCTGTCTGCTAGCCTAGCTCCGGCAGCTAGCGCAGCCTCTATGTTAATGTAGCAGTACAGCTAGCATAGGCCCTGTAGCTGTCAGTGCCCTGGCAGCTACCCTTTCCCTCTGCTAGCCCCTTCCCGGTGCTCCTCTAGTTACCCCTCAGCTCCTCTAGTTACCCCTCAGCTCCTCTAGTTACCCCTCAGCTCCCTAGTTACCCCTCTGCTACCCTGTTACCCCACAGCTACCCTGTTCCTTTGCTAGCCCCATTTTTGTTGTAGCTTCCCCTGCTAGCATGGCCTGGTACTTTTTGTTTGTTGCCTTGTTTTGTCCCCTGCCACTCTGTCTGTATTTTTGGGTCGCCCGGTGGCTCCCGTGGAGGGGGGAGTACTGTGAGGTTTGCCTTTCCCTTGACCTTTAATTCCCTGTCTCCTCACCTCACTAGCCCCCACCCTCGTGTTCGTTTACTCTCGTTTGCTCTTCAGCAGCCACACCCTTGGACTACCTGTCATTATGTGTTTGATTGGTCTGGTGCCGAACACACACTTCTAGTTCGAGTATCAATTACCATCACGCACCTGATGTGTATTCTAATTAGCGCCCTTGTGGGCTTTAAGTACCTCGCTCTTCCCCTCTGTCCTTGTCGGGTCGTTCCGTATCATATCTCTATCACCAAGCTCCTTCGGGAGGTTCTCTGTCTGTAGGCTCCTATGGGAGTTTCTGTTTCTGTCTGTATGCTGTTTTATCTCCGGCGTGAGACGAGGTGCAAGCTTTGGCCACCTGTCGCCGTTTGCCTGGAGGGAGACATTGTACTGCGCTCTCTAATCCTCTATGGGAGGTATTCCAGTGTTCCACTTCAGACCTCCGCGCAGCAGACGCGCACCACTCAGACCTCCGTGCAGCAGACGCGCTCTTCACTCCAGACGCGCATCCAGACGTGCATCCAGACCTCCGAGCCAGACGCGCTCTTCACTCCAGACGTGCATCCAGACACGCATCCAGACCTCCGAGCCAGACGCGCTCTTCACTCCGGACGCGCATCCAGACGCGCATCCAGACCTCCGAGCCAGACGCGCTCTTCACTCCAGACGCGCATCCAGACGCGCATCCAGACCTCCGAGCCTGACGCGCTCTTCACTCCAGACGCGCATCCAGACGCGCATCCAGACGCACTCCAGACGCGCATCCAGACCTCCGAGCCAGACGCGCTCTTCACCCCAGACGCGCATCCAGACGCACTCCAGACGCGCATCCAGACTCCGCGCCAGATGCGCTCTCCGAGCCTGCGCCCTCCTACTCCTCCCTGTAAGCAGCTCCAGCCCTCGCCCTGTCCAAGGCCTTGACTCTGTTTCTCTCTGTCCCTGTCCAGTTCCTCCTAGTCCTCCTAGTCATCCCTGTCCTGTCCTCCTAGTCCTCCCTGTCCCCAGCCCGCCTCCGCGGGCCTCTGTCCCTGTTTCCCCACTCTAGTCCTCCTAGTCCTCCCTGTCCAGTCCTTCTAGTCCTCCTAGTCCTCCCTGTCCAGTCCTTCTAGTCCTTCTAGTCCTCCTTGTCCTCCCTGTCCCCAGCCCGCCTCCGCGGGCCTCTGTCCCTGTTTCCCCTCTCTAGTCCTCCTAGTCCTCCCTGTCCAGTCCTTCTAGTCCTCCTTGTCCAGTCCTCCTAGTCCTCCCTGTCCAGTCCTCCTAGTCCTCCCTGTTCCTGCCTTGTCCCTTGCCCTGGCCCAGTCCGTTAGCCTTCCCTTAGCCTTCCCCTTAGCCAGCTCGCCTCTTAAAGGCACTGTGCCTATTTTCCCATTTCTTGTTTTCCAGTATTTTGTGTTCTCCCTTAAAGGGACAGTGCCGTTTTCTGTTGTATACAATAAATGCCCAGTTCTTGGCTTACTCTCATACCTGTCTTGTGTTGTGCGATTGGGGTCGGTTACAAACCATAACAAATAGAGTACATGGGATAGACATAGCGGCCACTTTTTTTAAATGTTTATTTTTTCAGGCATCTTTTGTAAACAGTATAGGGTCAGTAGGAACTTTCTGTATAAAGATGCATCTGATTTAAACAGTATAGGGTCAGTAGGAACTGTATAATAATATACATCTGATTTAAACAGTATAGGGTCAGTAGGAACTTTCTGCTTGCGGGGGGAACCCAGGGTATTTATTTACAATTCAGTCACTAGGTGTGGGAGGGTTAAAGGAGCAATTGGAGGAAGTGGGAGCGTGTTGGGGAGTACTGCTGACCGCCCTGCTGCAGGGGAGGAAGACCAGAGTACCAGACCAGGTTGGTAAATCCCGGGCCCCATCCACTCACACTACCAGCCTCCAGTTGAAGCTCCAGACTTAAAGACGGAGGTGCAGTCAGACAGAGCTCTACTGTGTCTCGCTACCCAGTGATTGTGCCCACCCGTTCCCACGAAGCAGGGATAATCCACCCTGCTACACATGGATGAACATAAAGGCCATGATACAGTCTCAGCTGCAGCAGAAAGGACGGAGAGAATCAAATCTTCAATGTACTTGTAGAATGAAATTAACATTAAAGTGAGTTGTAATGGATGACACGTGTACAAAAGGGGAACTCGGCGAAGAAATACTGAATTCCAGAGATGTGTGAAAGGTATTTACACGTTAGTAGAGGAGACAGGTTTGACAAGACAATCTGTCAGCTACAAAGAATCCTTGCCATTGGAACAGATTCTTGTCATTCAGTTTGGCATCTTGTCTGACAACAACGACTTTTCAAAATTAAAAACAATCACTTCTATCAGCAAGCTACACCAATATTTTGTAAAATATAAAAAAAGTGAAAAGTATTAATTTTTCCAGGTAACTTAAAGGAACACGCCAACATTTTGGGAAATTAGCTTGCCGTCTCTTCTCAGAGAGAGACAAGAAGATAGATACCAGTCTCCTCTCTGTGCGTTCAGTAGAAAGCTATCTGGCTCCATGTTAGCCTAGCTTAGCACAATGAATGGAAGCGGACAGGTCCGGTTAGCCTTCGGGAGAGGTGTTAGTTGGACAATGCCTAGCTTTCTACTGAACGCACAGAGAGGAAACTGGTATCTATCTTCTTGTCTCTCTCTCTGGAGAAGACGATAAGGTAATTTCCCAAAATGTTGGCGTGTTCCTTTAACTACCCGTCAAAAAAACGTCCCAAAAAAAAGACAAACATGTTTTACTATAAGCCGTCTGTTTTACAGTATATAATTGACAGTATGTAATTGGAAGACATTGCAAGAATGCAGTCCTTGCAATAATGCATTTAAGAAAATAAGTGTCTCCTCAATCAATGGTAGAGAGTAGAATAAAACACTCCACGCATAGAAGCATGCACAATGAAAGACAGAATGTTTGCTTACTCATATATTTCAAAATATATTCCAAGCAAGTACAATAATGGATACTCTACACACTGGACTGCAAAGAAGACTGTCAACATGTTTTGATCAGGGGTAGGGCCTTGATATTACCCTAGATCAGGGGTAGTCCTTGATATTACCCTAGATCAGCGGTAGGCCATGACCTTGATATTACCCTAGATCAGGGGTAAGCCTTGATATTACCCTAGATCAGGGGTAGGCCTTGATATTACCCTAGATCAGGGGTAGGCCTTGATATTACCCTAGATCAGGGGTAGGCCTTGATATTACCCTAGATCAGGGGTAGGCCTTGATATTACCCTAGATCAGGGGTAGGGCCTTGATATTACCCTAGATCAGGGGTGTGGCTACCGTTCTAGACGACCTACAACGCTGCAGCTGGGCTATTCTGCAGCACTACCTTCGTCATTTGCATGAAAGCACGCAACGCCTGGACCTCTGTGCTGAAGTCTGTGAGTTTTCATACACGGGACGGCAGTTTTAATAAGACAGAATAATAACTACAAGAACGCATTAGTTAAGAGTGCAGACCTCCAACAAGGCCATACCACTGATTTAGGGTAATAAATCTAGCGGCTCAGGTGTGCATTTATTTTAATACTATATATATATAGAATTAAAGCCCTGTTTGTTGCCTGTCGATTGCCGTTTCAGACGACAAAATCCGCTCAGCGGTTCTCGAGTTACATTCCGATACGTGAGGTGTGCGCCGAAGTACACGTCAGAGTCAGATTACCACCTCCGAGAGAGAGAGAGGGGGAGAGAGAGAGAGAGAGAGAGAGAGAGAGAGAGGGAGAGAGAGAGAGAGAGAGAGAGAGATAGCGAGAGCGCGAGCGAGAGAGAGAGAGAGAGAGAGAGCACCTCCCACCCACATGATCAGAGTTCACTCTATAACCAGGAAGCACCTCCCACTCACACGATCACTCTTCCTGAGAAAACAAAACTTAGAGTGTCGTTGTCTTTGTAGAATAAAATGGCGCAGCAAGGAGTTGATCTGGACCGGGACCAGTTCTGCTGTTCTCTCTGTCTGGATGTACTGAAGGATCCGGTCACTATTCCCTGTGGACACAGCTACTGTATGGGCTGTATTACAGACTGCTGGGATCACGAGGATCAGAGGGGGATCTACACATGTCCCCAGTGCAGGGAGACTTTTACTTCGAGGCCTGTTCTGAAGAAAAACAACATGCTGGCTGAAATGATGGAACAACTAATGAAGACAGGACTCCAAGCTGCTCCTCCTGATCACTGTTATGCTGGACCTGGAGACGTGGCCTGTGATGTCTGCCCTGGGAGAAAGCAGAAAGCCCTCAAGTCCTGCCTGGTATGGCTGACCTCTTACTGTGAAACTCACCTCCAGCCTCACTATCAATCTGATACCTTTAAGAAACACAAGCTGGTCAAAGCCTCCACACGGCTTCAGGAGAACACCTGCTCTCGTCATGATGAAGCTATGAAGATTTTCTGTCGTACTGATCAGCAGTGCATTTGTTATTTGTGTTCCATGGATGAACATAAAGGCCATGATACAGTCTCAGCTGCAGCAGAAAGGACGGAGAGACAGAAAGAGCTTGGCATGAGTCAGCAGAAAGTCCACCAGAGAGTCCAGGAGAGAGAGAAGCGACTCAAAGAGGCCCAACAGGCTGTTGATTCTCTCAATCGCTCTGCTGATAAAGCAGTGGAGGACAGTGGGAGAATGTTTACTGAGCTGATACGCTCCCTGGAGACGAGGCGCTCTGAGCTGAAGGAGGTCATCAGAGCCCAACAGAAGACCACAGTGACTCAGGCTGAAGAACTGCAGAAGAGACTGGAGCAGGAGATAGCGGACCTGAGGAGGAGAGCCACTGAGCTGGAGCAGCTCTCACACACAGAGGACCACATCCACTTTCTACAGAGTTACCCCCCCCTCTCCAGTCCCAGTGAGTCTACAGACTCACCCAGCATCAGTGTCCTTCCTCTCCTGTACTTTGCAGATGTGACTGAGGTCGTGTCTGAGCTGAGAGACAAACTAGAGGACGTTCTGAAAGAGCAGTGGCCCAGAATCTCAACAACAGCGAATGCAGTTCATGTTTTACTGCCACCACCAGAGCCCAAGACCAGAGCTGACTTCTTACAATATTCCTCTCAGATCACACTGGACCCAAACACAACAAACACACGTCTGTCTTTGTCTGAGGGGAACAGAAAAGCAACACGGATGCAGCCAGTGTCATATCCTAATCACCCAGAAAGATTTATTGAATGGCCTCAGGTTCTGGGTAGAGAAGGTCTGACTGGACGCTGTTACTGGGAGGTGGAGTGGAGTGGAGGGGTTGATGTAGCAGCCTCCTACAAAGACATTAGTAGAACAGGCACCTGGGAGAACTGTGGATTTGGAAACAATTCCAAATCCTGGGCTTTAGATTGCAGTCCTCCAGGTGATTACCTCTTCCTCCACAAGAACAAGAGGATCACAGTACCGGGCCCCCGGTCCTCCAGAATAGGAGTGTACCTGGATCACAGGGCAGGTACTCTGTGCTTCTACAGCGTCTCTGACACCATGACCCTCCTGCACAGAGTCAACACCACATTCACTCAGCCTCTCTATCCTGGACTTAGGTTATATGACTCTGCGAAGGCTGAGTTCTGTGAGCTGAAGTAGAGATCAGTGACATTCACAGCTCCTCTACCCACTTTTATTCATATTTTATATTGTATTTTTCTTTTATTACCTATATTCATTGTCATTTCTCTTCTCCTTCCCCCATGCTGCTGAATTACCCCAAGGGGATTAATAAAGGTGTATCTTATCTTATCTTATTTTATCTTACCTTACCCTGTCTTGTCTTATTGTGGTGTTTTATATCCATTATGGCATTTTATAGTAATATAAAATTGATAATTTCATTAATCTGATCATACTTACTAATGCGGCAAGGGTTTGGGGGTTCCATGGACATTGTAGCTCAATCGGTAGAGCAAGGCACTAAACATACCAGGGTTAGGGGTTCCATTCCCTTTTTAGCTCAATGGGAAGATGGCATTAACACAGCAAGGGCTGGGGGTTCAATTCCCTGCATTTTTTTTTAGTTTGCCTACATTGCGATATGGTTCTTAAAAAGGTACAAGTTGCAACGTTATAACATAGTAAATGGTAAATGGCTGCTTTTTTATATAGCGCTTTTATCCAAAGCGCTTTACAATTTGTTACTTACATATTACCCATTCACACACCGACGGCGGAGGCAACCATGCAAGGTGCCAACCTGCTCATCGGGAGCAATTAGGGGTTAAGTGTCTTGCTCAAGGACACATCGACACGCTGCCCAGGAGGAGCGGGAATCGAACCGGTTACCTCCGGATTGCCAGACGACTGCTCTACCTCCTGAGCCACTGTCGCCCCTAAGTACTTACTTACACAAAGTATTGAACTTGCTGATGAATAAAATCTTAGAATTAAATTAACATTAGAGTGAGTTTTAATGGATGACACGTGTACAAAAGGGGAACTCCAGGAAGAAATTCTGCTCTCCAGAGATGGTTGAAAGGTATTTAGAGCTTAGTAGGGTAGTGTCTGCAAGACAGGTTTGACAAGACAATCTGTCAGCTACAAAGAATCCTTGCCAAGGATTGCATAATTAGTATACCAGCCATCAGGAAGTTATGGAACATTTTCTCATTCAGTTTGGCATCTTGTCTGACAACAATGCCTTTTCAAATTTGAAACAATAACTCAGCAAGGAACACCAATATTTTGTAAAATATAAAAAGTGAAAAGATGACATTTTCAAGGTAACCTAACTACCCCGTCAAAACACAGCAGAAAAAAATCAAACATGTTTTACCATAAGCCGTCCGTTTTAATGTGAACGGAGAAAGAAAGGGAAGAGTCAAGCCAAAGCCCTAGATATTTGTAGGACTTGACAAACTCTAGTTCGGTGTCGTCAGCGCAAAGAATCTTGGGGGGGCTGTGGGTTTTCTTTTTGCGATCGAATAAGATGCATTTGGTCTTTTTAATGTTAAGCCGAAGGTGGAGGTCATGAAAGGACTGGTCGATGGAAGTGAGACTGTCTTGAAGAGTGGAGGCCGGGAATGGAGAGAAGGGCCAGAAGCATACAGGCAGTGGCGTTGCACAATATTTCGGGGCTCCCCCGCAGGTCGGACCATGGGGCCCCGCCCCCTCCCCTAAATCAATAATAGTGTGAGGTTCGCCTTTCCCTTGACCTTTAATTCCCTGTCTCCTCACCTCACTAGCCCCCACCCTCGTGTTCGTTTACTCTCGTTTGCTCTTCAGCAGCCACACCCTTGGACTACCTGTCATTATGTGTTTGATTGGTCTGGTGCCGAACACACACTTCTAGTTCGAGTATCAATTACCATCACGCACCTGATGTGTATTCTAATTAGCGCCCTTGTGGGCTTTAAGTACCTCGCTCTTCCCCTCTGTCCTTGTCGGGTCGTTCCGTATCATATCTCTATCACCAAGCTCCTTCGGGAGGTTCTCTGTCTGTAGGCTCCTACGGGAGTTTCTGTTTCTGTCTGTATGCTGTTTTATCTCCGGCGTGAGACGAGGTGCAAGCTTTGGCCACCTGTCGCCGTTTGCCTGGAGGGAGACATTGTACTGCGCTCTCTAATCCTCTACGGGAGGTATTCCAGTGTTCCACTTCAGACCTCCGCGCAGCAGACGCGCACCACTCAGACCTCCGCGCAGCAGACGCGCTCTTCACTCCAGACGCGCATCCAGACGTGCATCTAGACCTCCGAGCCAGACGCGCTCTTCACTCCAGACGCGCATCCAGACGCGCATCCAGACCTCCGAGCCAGACGCGCTCTTCACTCCAGACGCGCATCCAGACGCGCATCCAGACCTCCGAGCCAGACGCGCTCTTCACTCCAGACGCGCATCCAGACGCGCATCCAGACCTCCGAGCCTGACGCGCTCTTCACTCCAGACGCGCATCCAGACGCGCATCCAGACGCGCATCCAGACCTCCGAGCCAGACGCGCTCTTCACCCCAGACGCGCATCCAGACGCACTCCAGACGCGCATCCAGACCTCCGAGCCTGACGCGCTCTTCACTCCAGACGCGCATCCAGACGCGCATCCAGACGCACTCCAGACGCGCATCCAGACCTCCGAGCCAGACGCGCTCTTCACCCCAGACGCGCATCCAGACGCACTCCAGACGCGCATCCAGACTCCGCGCCAGATGCGCTCTCCGAGCCTGCGCCCTCCTACTCCTCCCTGTAAGCAGCTCCAGCCCTCGCCCTGTCCAAGGCCTTGACTCTGTTTCTCTCTGTCCCTGTCCAGTTCCTCCTAGTCCTCCTAGTCATCCCTGTCCTGTCCTCCTAGTCCTCCCTGTCCCCAGCCCGCCTCCGCGGGCCTCTGTCCCTGTTTCCCCACTCTAGTCATCCTAGTCCTCCCTGTCCAGTCCTTCTAGTCCTCCTAGTCCTCCCTGTCCAGTCCTTCTAGTCCTCCTAGTCCTCCCTGTCCAGTCCTTCTAGTCCTTCTAGTCCTCCTTGTCCTCCCTGTCCCCAGCCCGCCTCCGCGGGCCTCTGTCCCTGTTTCCGCTCTCTAGTCCTCCTAGTCCTCCCTGTCCAGTCCTTCTAGTCCTCCTTGTCCAGTCCTCCTAGTCCTCCCTGTCCAGTCCTCCTAGTCCTCCCTGTTCCTGCCTTGTCCCTTGCCCTGGCCCAGTCCGTTAGCCTTCCCTTAGCCTTCCCCTTAGCCAGCTCGCCTCTTAAAGGCACTGTGCCTATTTTCCCATTTCTTGTTTTCCAGTATTTTGTGTTCTCCCGTAAAGGGACAGTGCCGTTTTCTGTTGTATACAATAAATGGCCAGTTCTTGGCTTACTCTCATACCTGTCTTGTGTTGTGCGATTGGGGTCGGTTACAAACCATAACAGTACGACCCGACCAGTCGACGACCCCAGCCAGCACAGACGGTGTATGTTGAGTTTGCCTTTTTTGTTGTTGTTCCCTCTAGTTTCCCTGTTAGTTCCCCTGTTGACTCCCCTGTTTAGCCTGTTAGTCTCCCCTGTTAGCTTCCCTGTTACCTTCCCTGTTAGCTCCCCTGTTAGCCCTGTTAGCTTCCCTGTTAGCCCTGTTAGCTCCCCTGTTAGCTTGTTAGTCTCCCCTGTTAGCTCCCCTGTTAGCCTGTTGACTCCCCTGTTTGCTTCCCTGTTAGCCTCGTTAGCTCCCCTGCAGCTTGTTAGGCCTCTACTACCAGCATGGCCCCAGTCTGCTAGCTTAGCCCCGGCTGCTAGCACAGCCTCTATGTTAAGGCAGCCCTTGCTGCTGGCATAGGCCCTGTAGCTAGCCATGTCCAGGCAGCTAACCCAGTCCCTCTGCATGGCCTCCACTTTTTGTGTAGCATTCCCACTGCTAGGACTGCTCCTTCGGCTAGCAAGGTCAGTTTTCCCACTGCTAGGACTGCCCTTTCAGCTAGCAAGGTCAGTTTTCTCCCACTGCTAGGACTGCCCTTTCAGCTAGCAAGGTCTGTTTTTTCCCACTGCTAGGACTGCCCTTTCAGCTAGCAAGGTCAGTTTTCCCACTGCTAGGACTGCCCTTTCAGCTAGCAAGATCAGTTTTCTCCCACTGCTAGGACTGCCCTTTCAGCTAGCAAGGTCAGTTTGCCCCACTGCTAGGACTGCCCCTTCAGCTAGCAAGGTCAGTTTTCTCTCACTGCTAGGACTGCCCCTTCAGCTAGCAAGGTCAGTTTTCCCCACTGCTAGGACTGCCCCTTCAGCTAGCAAGGTCAGTTCCCCACAGCTAGGACTGTCCTTCCAGCTAGCTTGTTCTCTCATGCTGGTCCAGCCCTGTCTGCCAGCCTAGCTCCGGCAGCTAGCGCAGCCTCTATGTTTATGTAGCAGTACAGCTAGCATAGGCCCTGTAGCTATCAGTGCCCTGGCAGCTACCCTTTCCCTCTGCTAGCCCCTTCCCTGTTCCCCTCTCCAGTGCCCCTGTTCCAGCCCTGTCTGCTAGCCTAGCTCCGGCAGCTAGCGCAGCCTCTATGTTAATGTAGCAGTACAGCTAGCATAGGCCCTGTAGCTGTCAGTGCCCTGGCAGCTACCCTTTCCCTCTGCTAGCCCCTTCCCGGTGCTCCTCTAGTTACCCCTCAGCTCCTCTAGTTACCCCTCAGCTCCTCTAGTTACCCCTCAGCTCCCTAGTTACCCCTCTGCTACCCTGTTACCCCACAGCTACCCTGTTCCTTTGCTAGCCCCACTTTTGTTGTAGCTTCCCCTGCTAGCATGGCCCGGTACTTTTTGTTTGTTGCCTTGTTTTGTCCCCTGCCACTCTGTCTGTATTTTTGGGTCGCCCGGTGGCTCCCGTGGAGGGGGGAGTACTGTGAGGTTTGCCTTTCCCTTGACCTTTAATTCCCTGTCTCCTCACCTCACTAGCCCCCACCCTCGTGTTCGTTTACTCTCGTTTGCTCTTCAGCAGCCACACCCTTGGACTACCTGTCATTATGTGTTTGATTGGTCTGGTGCCGAACACACACTTCTAGTTCGAGTATCAATTACCATCACGCACCTGATGTGTATTCTAATTAGCGCCCTTGTGGGCTTTAAGTACCTCGCTCTTCCCCTCTGTCCTTGTCGGGTCGTTCCGTATCATATCTCTATCACCAAGCTCCTTCGGGAGGTTCTCTGTCTGAAGGCTCCTACGGGAGTTTCTGTTTCTGTCTGTATGCTGTTTTATTATCCGGCGTGAGACGAGGTGCAAGCTTTGGCCACCTGTCGCCGTTTGCCTGGAGGGAGACATTGTACTGCGCTCTCTAATCCTCTACGGGAGGTATTCCAGTGTTCCACTTCAGACCTCCGCACAGCAGACGCGCACCACTCAGACCTCCGTGCAGCAGACGCGCTCTTCACTCCAGACGCGCATCCAGACGCGCATCCAGACCTCCGAGCCAGACGCGCTCTTCACTCCAGACGCGCATCCAGACGCGCATCCAGACCTCCGAGCCAGACGCGCTCTTCACTCCAGACGCGCATCCAGACGCGCATCCAGACCTCCGAGCCAGACGCGCTCTTCACTCCAGACGCGCATCCAGACGCGCATCCAGACCTCCGAGCCTGACGCGCTCTTCACTCCAGACGCGCATCCAGACGCGCATCCAGACGCACTCCAGACGCGCATCCAGACCTCCGAGCCAGACGCGCTCTTCACCCCAGACGCGCATCCAGACGCACTCCAGACGCGCATCCAGACCTCCGAGCCTGACGCGCTCTTCACTCCAGACGCGCATCCAGACGCGCATCCAGACGCACTCCAGACGCGCATCCAGACCTCCGAGCCAGACGCGCTCTTCACCCCAGACGCGCATCCAGATGCACTCCAGACGCGCATCCAGACTCCGCGCCAGATGCGCTCTCCGAGCCTGCGCCCTCCTACTCCTCCCTGTAAGCAGCTCCAGCCCTCGCCCTGTCCAAGGCCTTGACTCTGTTTCTCTCTGTCCCTGTCCAGTTCCTCCTAGTCCTCCTAGTCATCCCTGTCCTGTCCTCCTAGTCCTCCCTGTCCCCAGCCCGCCTCCGCGGGCCTCTGTCCCTGTTTCCCCACTCTAGTCCTCCTAGTCCTCCCTGTCCAGTCCTTCTAGTCCTCCTAGTCCTCCCTGTCCAGTCCTTCTAGTCCTCCTAGTCCTCCCTGTCCAGTCCTTCTAGTCCTTCTAGTCCTCCTTGTCCTCCCTGTCCCCAGCCCGCCTCCGCGGGCCTCTGTCCCTGTTTCCCCTCTCTAGTCCTCCTAGTCCTCCCTGTCCAGTCCTTCTAGTCCTCCTTGTCCAGTCCTCCTAGTCCTCCCTGTCCAGTCCTCCTAGTCCTCCCTGTTCCTGCCTTGTCCCTTGCCCTGGCCCAGTCCGTTAGCCTTCCCTTAGCCTTCCCCTTAGCCAGCTCGCCTCTTAAAGGCACTGTGCCTATTTTCCCATTTCTTGTTTTCCAGTATTTTGTGTTCTCCCTTAAAGGGACAGTGCCGTTTTCTGTTGTATACAATAAATGCCCAGTTCTTGGCTTACTCTCATACCTGTCTTGTGTTGTGCGATTGGGGTCGGTTACAAACCATAACAAATAGAGTACATGGGATAGACATAGCGGCCACTTTTTTTAAATGTTTATTTTTTCAGGCATCTTTTGTAAACAGTATAGGGTCAGTAGGAACTTTCTGTATAAAGATGCATCTGATTTAAACAGTATAGGGTCAGTAGGAACTGTATAATAATATACATCTGATTTAAACAGTATAGGGTCAGTAGGAACTTTCTGTATAAAGATGCATCTGATTTAAACAGTATAGGGTCAGTAGGAACTTTCTGTATAAAGATGCATCTGATTTAAACAGTATAGGGTCAGTAGGAACTGTATAATAATATACATCTGATTTAAACAGTATAGGGTCAGTAGGAACTTTCTGTATAAAGATGCATCTGATTTAAACAGTATAGGGTCAGTAGGAACTTTCTGTATAAAGATGCATCTGATTTAAACAGTATAGGGTCAGTAGGAACTTTCTGTATAAAGATGCATCTGATTTAAACAGTATAGGGTCAGTAGGAACTTTCTGTATAAAGATGCATCTGATTTAAACAGTATAGGGTCAGTAGGAACTTTCTGTATAAAGATGCATCTGATTTAAACAGTATAGGGTCAGTAGGAACTTTCTGTATAAAGATGCATCTGATTTAAACAGTATATGGTCAGTAGGAACTTTCTGTATAAAGATGCATCTGATTTAAACAGTATAGGGTCAGTAGGAACTTTCTGTATAAAGATGCATCTGATTTAAACAGTATAGGGTCAGTAGGAACTTTCTGTATAAAGATACATCTGATTTAAACAGTAAGGTCAGTAGGAACTGTATAATAATATACATCTGATTTAAACATCATTGACAAATACAAACAAGTGGCTGTGTATTTTTTGTAACATGAAGGTATATATTGTAGAACGCTATCATCATTGGAGTTCACACAACGGAACAGTTCACATAACATTCTGTATAAAAGAAAAGTAGCCTACAAAAAACAAACAAACAAAACACATCCTATAGGTTACATAGAGGATGCAATCAGGAGCTGCTTTGTAGGCCTATTATTTTATACGAGTGCGTCTCCTGGCATTCTTCTGCGCAAAGTCCTGTATGACAGTCTTTAAATCTATACTGCGTCGGCTCTCAATACTAAGGACTGCTAGCCCAGACAGTCTCTCTTGCGACATTGTGCTCCTCAAATAGGTCTTTATTAATTTAAGTTTTGAGAAAGATCTCTCAGCACTGGCAACAGTCATGGGTATAGTTAAAAACAATTTCAGTGCTGTGGCAACATCGGGGATACTTGGCAAAATGGACAGATTTTCAATGAGCAGGGTTTCAAGATTCAAGATTCAAGATTCAAGAGTTTTAATTGTCACGGCATACAGGTATACAATGAAATGCGGCTGGTCTTGCCCGCGACGATGTGCAATACAGTGGTACAACATATAATAGAATCCAATAAAAATACAGTGGTACAACATATTAATAGAATCCAATAAAACAGTGCAATAAACAGGTACATGGTGTGCCATCTCGGTATCTGTACATTAGTATTTACAGAGCATATAGGACATGCTAGTTAGCTTTAGTAGTGCAATACACTGTTCCTGATGTTATACTACTTTAAGTGGCCTTTCCTCTGGCCATAAGTGTGCGTGTGTGCGGCATGAGTGTTAAAGTGGCTGCTAGTGTGTGAGCGTGCTCAGCGTGCGTGTCGTGTATGTACTTGTGTGTGGATAGTTCAGTTTCTGTGTCTCTCAATGTTCATTGTTCAAGGCTCTGATGGCCTGGGGGAAGAAGCTTAGCCTAAGCCTCTCCGTCTTAGTCTCTAGAATTCGCAGGCGTCTGCCTGACCTCAGCAGCTGGAACAGGCTGTTATTGGGGTGGTGGGGGTCTTTCATTATCCTGCAGGCTCTGGATTTGCACCTCTTGTTGTATAGAGCCTGCAGGGGAGGTAGCGCAATACCCGTGGTACGCTCGGCTGAGCGCACCACTCTCTGTAGGGCCTTCTTGTCCTGTGCCGTGCTGTTCCCATACCAGGCAGTGATGTTTCCGGTCAAGATGCTCTCTACAGCTCCTGAGTAGAAGGACTGGAGTATCTTCCCCGATACTCTGAACTTCCTTAACTGTCTCAGGTGGTAGAGGCGCTGCTTCGCTTTCTTTACTACTGTGTTTATGTGTGTTGACCATGTCAGGTCCTCTGAGATGTGGACCCCCAGGTACTTGAAGTAGCCCCGTTAATCCTCAGTGGTGTGTGTGTCTCCCGCTGTCCTCTCCTATAATCCACGATCAGCTCCTTGGTTTTACCAATGTTCAGGAGCAGGCTGTTGTCCTGGCACCAACGTTCCAGTACCTCAACCTCCTCCCGGTAGGCCTTCTCGTCGTTGTCCGAGATCAGCCCCACCACCACCGTGTCGTCGGCGAACTTCACAATGGAGTTGGAGCTGAACTTGGCCACACAGTCGTGTGTGTAGAGTGAGTACAGCAGGGGGCTTAGAACACAGCCCTGGGGGGACCCGATGCTCAGGGTGATGGTGTTGGAGGTCTGACCCCCCACCCTGACCGCCTGGGGTCTTTCACTCAGAAAGTCCAGTACCCAGGCGCTCAGGGCGGAGCTCAGGCCTAGCTCGATCAGCTTGTCCACCAGTCTGGTGGGGACTATGGTGTTGAACGCTGAGCTGTAGTCAATGAACAACAGTCTCACATAGCCCCCCTTCTGACGGTCAAGGTGGGAGAGAGTGCTGTGCAGTACCTGGGAGACCGCGTCATCAGTGGACCTGTTTGTCCTGTATGCAAATTGCATAGGGTCCATATCACTGGGGAGAGAGGCACAAATGTGGTCTTTGACCAGCCTCTCGAAACATTTCATGACCACAGAGGTGAGTGCCACCGGTCTGTAATCATTTGGACATGTTGGGGAGGGTTTCTTCGGTACAGGGATGATGGTAGACATCTTGAAGCAGGCAGGGACTACTGACTCCGCCAGGGATTGATTAAATATGGCGGTGAACACCGGGGCAAGCTGGTTTGCACAGGACTTAAGTATGCGTCCTGTTATACCATCTGGGCCTGCAGCCTTCCTGGTGTTCACCTGCATAAATGCTCTTCTCACACTGTGTTCCGACAACGAGAGAGCGCCCCCGCCCCCCCGCGGTTGCCCCCCCCCCTCCACAACAGCCGGTGCGCCAGTGACGTCACTAGCCAGAGGGCTAGCGGCGACACTGTCTACACCGAACCGAGCGTAGAAGGAGTTGAGTTTGTCCGCTAGAGAGGCGTCGTCGCTCCCCATTGAGGGGGCGCTGACTTTGTAGTCAGTAATTGTCTTCAGTCCCCTCCACAAGCCTCTTGTGTCGTTTTGTGCCATTTGTGTCTCCAGTTTCTCAGCATATGTCCTCTTAGCAAGTTTAACAGCCTTGCGCAGAGTGTAGACTGAAGCCTTGTATTCTTCCATATTTCCTGACTCTCTGCCCAGGTTATAAGCCGTGGTGCGTGAGTTTAGGGCTGTTCTTATAGTGCTGTCCACCCAAGGTTTCTGGTTTGGGAAAACCCGCGCCGTCTTTGTGAGGACAATGCCGTCTGCCACTGTAGTTATGTAGCTTACAACGGTATCAGCATTGTCAGTTTGTGCAAGGTCTTTGATTGTTCCACGCTCAATGTTCTTTATAGTATTAGGCCTAAGAGCATTACGGAGGGACAGGATCTGGAAAGGAAACTCGGCTGACAGGTCGTCTTCATACTGGCCTGATAAAGCACCTGCGGACTCAGACAGATCCGTCTGTTGCGCGCAAAAGTTTGCGGGGAAGCAGAAAAGAAAATCGCTGTGCAACTTTGCTCATTCCAACAAATCTATTTTTGAGTTGGGCAACGACAATATCGATATTTGCGTAAAATACCGCCACTCTAAAATGCTCCCCTGGGTCTTGGAGCCACTGGTCCTTGCAAAGCTCTGAAAAGCGCCTCTTTGTGCGTCTTGCGCGCCTGTCTTTGAAGAGACTGCGTACACCCCATGAGGATGCCAGCTCTTGCGCGTGCGCTTTTAAGCCATCAAACTCTCCTCGGAGTTGGGCAAGTGTGTCGGTTGCGTTACCAAGCATTGCTGTCGCCTGTAACAGGTCCACGCCTTTGTGCTGGAGATAATTATAATGATACACTGTTGTACTACAGCGTACACATGACGGGGACAGGGTGCCTAGCAACATAGCAGGGAGGGGGGGGGCCCGCCCTCTGCGCCCTGTTCCCGCGTTACGAAATCTATGAGGATAGCCTACAGTGGGCGCAGGGCCCCCTAAGCTCCAGGGCTCCCCCGCACCGCGGGGGGTGCGGGGACCTCCCCTACGCCACTGCATAAAGGATGGTCATCAGCATAAAGTTGGATCCGAGAGCTGCCTGCAGCCTTCGCCACGTCATTAATATAAATGGAGAACAGGGTAGGACCCAATATTGAGCCCTGAGGCACCCCTTTAGCACTAGCACAGCCGACAAGCGGTCACATGACCCCTAGGCATTTTCAATAAATGTATCCTCGTGACTCAGGTCGAGCTCCAGCTCTGTCACTCAATGACTTTTCCTAAAAGTACCCGTTTTATCTGGCACGGTTTCAGAAATTTCTAAATGACTTCAGGAAAATGTAATTCGAACGTTATTCCACATAATGGGCCGTTGGAACAGACAAAAGTCACAGCACTTTGCGAGCATCTAGCGCATGGATGGGGTGGCCAACCCATGGCTCGCGAGCTGCATGTGGCTCTTTGCCCGTCAATGTGTGGCTCTTCCATAAAAAAATTATATATATATATTATATTTTGTTTAAAAAAATATATTTAATTTTTTATTTATTTTTATGTCACTCAAACCTACATTTCATTGTGGTAAATCTCATATTTTTATATTCAGAGGTAATTATATAGTTTACACTGTTTATTTTTGTCATATTTCTCATATAAGCTGTCGGGTCATCTGACCCGTTCCCGGCGGGAATCAGTGACATGTTCTCCATGGCTGTGCTGGTGTTAGTGATGGCAAGTGGCTCAGACAGGATATTCTCTGTCTTGACCTGTTGGATCCGGTTAGTAAGGTAGCTGGCAAACCAGTTGCAGCAGGTGGGGGATAAACCAATGCTGGAGAGCCTACCCAGAAGCGTCTTGTGGTCAACTGAATCAAATGCCTTGGCTCAGTCTATAAAGCTGGCAACGCAGACCTGCCTGTTGTCCAGGTCAGTGATGATGCCGTTAAACCTGACTGGAATCAACTTCCAGGAGCGTTGTGAATAAATATATATATATATAGTAGGGCTGTCAAAGTTAATCCTTTAACTTTGGAGATTAATTTAAATTATTTAAAGCATTAAAATAAATTAATCTACACTGTAAGAAAAAAAGCTGCAAGAAAACGGTAAATGTCTGGCATCAATGGTTGCCCCAAATACTTACTGTTAAATTACAGTAAAAATCAAATACATTTACAGATTACAAGTTCAACCTTTATTTAATGGTTAATATTTTGATAAAAAGGTAATTTACTGTATTTGCATTGGCATTTACACTTAAAGTAGAAAAACAAAAGTAATCTGTAAAATAATACAGTGTGGTGGACACTAGATGGAGGTGTCTCACTTCAGAATGGACACTGATTGAGTGACAGGAGGGAGTTGACATAAGGATGTGGCTGTACCATGGTTATACCACCAGGTGCCGGTCCATCCGCTCGACGTGCCCAAGACTGTTTGGACTGTTTGAATTCCTGCGCATGCCATTCGGCCTTAAAGGGGCAGCGCAAACATTCCAGCGGCTGATGGACTCTGTGCTGCGAGGCCTGTCATTTTTGTTTATTTATCTGGATGACATCCTGGTAGCCAGTGCATCGGTGGAGGAGCATCGGGGACATCTCTGTCAACTGTTCGAGCGGCTCAACGAGCATGGGCTGATCGTGAACCCGGCCAAATGTCAGTTTGACCTGCCGGCCATGGATTTCCTGGGCCACCATGTCTCTTCCCAGGGGGCTGTTCCTCTACCCGCCAAGGTGGAGGCAATTGCTGCTTTCCCCCGCCCCCTCACCATCAAACCTCTCCAGGAGTTCCTGGGGATGGTTCATTTTTACAATAGGTTTATAGCCCATGCGGCTCACCTGATGATCGTGGATTATAGGAGAGGACAGCAGGAGACGCACACACCACTGATGATTAACAGGGCTACCGTGGACAGGGTGAGCAGCTTCAAGTACCTGGGGGTCCACATCTCAGAGGACCTGACATGGTCAACACACATAGACACAGTAGTAAAGAAGGCGAAACAGCGTCTCTACCACCTGAGACAGTTAAGGAAGTTCAGAGTATCGGGAAAGATACTCCAGTCCTTCTACTCAGGAGCTGTAGAGAGCATCCTGACCGGAAACATCACTGCCTGGTATGGAAACAGCACGGCACAGGACAAGAAGGCCCTAAAGAGAGTGGTGCACTCAGCCGAGCGTACCACGGGTATTGCACTACCCCCCCTGCAGGTTCTATACAACAAGAGGTGCAAATCCAGAGCCTGCAGGATAATGAAAGACCCCCACCACCCCATTAACAGCCTGTTTCAGCTGCTGAGGTCAGGCAGACGCCTGCGAACCCCAGCTACTAGGACAGAGCGGCTTAGGCTCAGCTTCTTCCCCCAGGCCATCAGAGCCATGAACAATGAACATTGAGTGCTCAGAACATTGAACTGTCCACACACAAGCACACATGAACACACACACGACACGCACACTGTGCACGCTCACACACGAGCAGCCACTTAACACTTTAACATGAGCGGGCACACACTCATGTCGCACACACGCACACTTATGGCCAAAGGAAAGGACACTTTAAATTAGAATAACAGGAACAGTGTATTGCACTACCAAAGCTAACTAGCATGTCCCATATGCTCTGTAAATAACTATGTACAGATACCGTGATGTCACTCCATGTTACCTGTTACCTGTTACTGCACAATGTTGTTTTCTTCTTTTGATTCTATTATATGTACCACTGTATTGCACATCGTTGCGGGCAAGACCACCCGCATTTCATTGTATACCTGTATGCCGTGACAATTAAAACTCTTGACTTGACTTGACTTGATGAGACCTCTGTACGAGGCGTTGAAGGGGAAGAGAGCCAACGATGACGTGGGCTGGTCCCCGGAGCGGGTCCAGGCATTTGAGGGCTCTAAGGCTGCCCTTGCCATCGCCGCCATGCTGGCACACCCATCTCCTGCTGCTCCTATAGCCCTCACCACCGATGCCTCCGATTATGCAGTAGGTGCGGTGTGCGAGCAGTGGGTGGCTGGCGCCTGGCAGCCTCTGGCCTTCTTCAGTAGGAAGCTGCGTGACAACGAGAGGAAGTATAGTACATTCGACAGGGAGCTCCTGGCCCTCTTCCTCGCCATACGTCACTTCAGGTTCTTGCTGGAGAGCCGCGAGTTCACAGTTTTTGTCGACCACAAGCCCCTAACGTTTGCCATGGCCAAGACCACGGAGCCATGGTCGGGGCGGCAGCAGCGCCAACTTTCCGCCATATCGGAGTTCACTACCGACATCCAGCATGTAGCCGGTAAAGGCAACCAGGTGGCAGATTGCCTCTCCCGGGCGCGCGTCAGCCCTGTGCACCTGGGCATCGACTATGCTGCCATGGCTGCTGACCAGCTCACCGACTCAGACCTTCAGGCGTTCAGGACGGCTGTGACAGGACTTCGACTTGAGGATGTGGTGTTTCACGACAGCGGCGCCACGCTCCTCTGTGACGTCTCCACTGGCCAGCCCCGCCCCATGGTTCCAACTGACTGGCGCCACCGGGTATTTGACACCATTCATGCCCTTTCACACCCTGGGGTAAAGGCGTGGGTAAAGCTGGTAGGGGCCAAGTTCGTCTGGCCGGGCCTTAGGAAGGACGTCAAAGTATGGGCGGCCTCCTGTGTGGCGTGCCAGCGTGCCAAGGTACATCGTCACACTAAGGCCCCCCTGGAGCCGTTTCTCATTCCAGAGAGGCGGTTTGACCATGTCCACGTGGACCTGGTGGGCCCACTTCCCCCGTCTCAGGGTTTCACACACCTCCTCACTATGGTGGACAGGACCACCAGGTGGCCGGAGGTTGTTCCCCTGTCATCAACAACGGCTGCGGAGGTGGCTCGGGCGTTTATCTTCGGCTGGGTCACTCGGTTTGGCACGCCATTGGACCTGACTTCGGACAGGGGATCCCAGTTCACTTCTGAGCTGTGGAGCACCGTGGCTGAGAGACTTGGGGTGAAACTCCATCGTACCACAGCATGCAACCCAAAGGCCAACGGCATGTGTGAGCGTTTTCACAGATCCATGAAGGCCGCTCTCCGGGCCACGCTCACAGACGGCAACTGGGTCGACCGTCTTCCGTGGGTCATGTTGGGCCTGCGTACTGCCCCTAAAGAAGACCTGCAGGCCTCTTCAGCCGAATTGGTTTTTGGTCAACCGCTGAGGGTCCCAGGGGAGTTCCTTCCTGGTTCCTCTGCGCCTTGGTCCACTACAGCTCACCGATCTGCCTTCCAGGACGCAGCGAGGGTGTTTGCCCCAGTTTCCACACATCACTGCCTTCCCCAGTCCTACATTCCTAAGGACCTGATGACTGCGAGGTATGTGTTCATCCGTCATAATGCCCACCGTTCTCCACTGCAGGCTCCCTATGACGGGCCCTTCCGCGTCCTCGAGCCGGGCCCCAAGTACTTTGTGGTGGACATGGGGGGGAATAAGGAGCAGATCTCAGTCGATTGTCTTAAGCCTGCTCATGTGGTCCCAAACGGGCCGGTGTAGCTGGCTCAGCCCCGGCGCCGGGGACGGCCACCCAAGTTTTCTCCTGTCCCATGCCCTCCGGCCGTTGTTATCCCTACCTTTCCACCGACGAAGCCTCTGCGGCGGCGGGGACGGCCCCCTGCCCCTACCCTTACCCTTTCCCCTTCCACGTTCCCTGTGACTGTTAAGTACAGTCGTTATGGCCGCGTGGTCAGACCTCCTAAAAGAGACTGAAGACACTGGGTGCACTGTTTTTGGGGGTTTATTGTGTTCAGTTCCGTTTATTTGGTGTTGCACTGAATGTCAATTCTGAATGTTCTGGGGGGGCCTGTGTGGTGGACACTAGATGGAGGTGTCTCACTTCAGAATGGACACTGATTGAGTGACAGGAGGGAGTTGACTTAAGGGTGTGGCTGTACCTTGGTTCTGTTGGATTTGTTTGGAAGTAAAGTTCAGAGACTCGATACTCTGTCTGCTCGTCTCATTGATTCACTTCCACATTATCCACTTTTTTCTCCTCCTATTTTTCTGTATTTTTCTCCCAT
This sequence comes from Notolepis coatsorum, assembly GCF_963971535.1. Lineage (NCBI taxonomy): Eukaryota > Metazoa > Chordata > Actinopteri > Aulopiformes > Paralepididae > Notolepis > Notolepis coatsorum. Next base: position 2,161,992 of record NC_140174.1, on the reverse strand, counting down.
CCCAATTTAGTCGTTATGCCAATTCCCCCATCCCCTTCCTGGTCGTTGCGTGCATGTGCCCCCCACTGGTCGTCTAGGGAGCCCTGAAGTCTATCAGATGCTTCCTCCGATATATAGGAGACAGCCAGCAGCCTCTTTTCACCTGACAGCGAGGACTCTCACTGGGGAAGTGTAACGCGTGGGAGGATCACACTACCTTACCGAGTTCCTTCCCTCGCTGTGCAGGCGCCCTGACCGACCTGTAGGAGTCACTGTTTACAACGACCAGAATACCACCCACCGGCTTCCCTCCCGCTGACACTGCCAATTGTGTCAGTATGACGACCGCCCAAGCCGGAGGGACCGCTGACAGCCGGATTCGATACCAGTGTCTCTGCGGTGGTAGACAGACGCTTAGTCCGCTGCGCCACCCGGCCGCCGTTCTGAGCTATTGTTATTCTTAATAAAATAATATATTCTTTCTTTTTTGGTTCATACCATACCTCTTTCTTTATACATAAGGAATAATGCCCTTTGTATCTATTGTGTGTTGATATGAGTGTATATTCATTTGTATCTATTGTGTGTTGATGTGGACAGAGTGTAAATTCCTTTGTATCTATTGTGTGTTGATGTAACAATGACGTTTTGTCTTTTACATGATGTACTGTAAACCCATGATGAATAGAACAGGATGTTCTGTTCTATTCTATAACCGACACTTTTCAAGATGTGTCAGGAGCAAAGGGGTTAACCTCTTAAGCATCAGGCAAAAATGGGGCTATTTTTTGTTTTGTTTCGACGATTGCATACCCAAAGTAATTTGCGGTTTATTATACTTTATACTTTATACTTATAGCACATGCATGAGTCTGGTATTTTTTTAAAGGTAACATTCTGAAATTTCGTACACAGTAAGAAAGGAAAAGAAATATCACGTTGAGTGCTAATGAAATAGAGTAACAGAGGTTTGAACACACTGAAGTAAAGGTTTTGTTTACTCACATTTATTTTTACTTGTTGCCAGATGCCTGTTTCTGAGTTCCGGCTGAGAGGTAGGAGCTGGAAAACATAACGGTTCCATAGCCTGAAGTTCTATGTCGTACAGGTCCAACGTTTGGTTTGGTTGATGGGCGAAAACGCAGCCCGGAGTCGACAGACGAGAGCAAAGTGCTGCGACGTGCGCCCGAGTGCACGATGGCCGTCCGATGCTTAACACATTGGTTGCCAGCCGGATATGACGATTTATTGCTTGGATGCCAGCACGTTAGTCAATGGGAGGACGAGCACATTTGCGAACGCATAAACTATATCTTAAATGATGGCTATGTGTCTAACACACCCGTCGCTTATCAATGACTTGCTCGCGGTCAACATGTACGAAAGCGGATTGTTTTTTTATCAGTACATTTCCGTTTTATACCGTTTTGAATACGAGTATAGTTTTGAAGATTTCTAGTGAAAAATTTATGGATATCGCTAATAAAAGAAATACCGATTAAATAACGAGAAACGCATGGCGGCCAACACCGAGATATCTCGTTGTTGGCACCCAAAGTGTTAAGAGGTTAACTGACCAAAACAGTGAGCCGACCGGCCAGCCGACAAACATCTCCCCGATCCCCAGAGCCCCTGGCTGGCTTCACCAGCAGAGCTGAACACAGAACACAGGAACATGGAACACTGCAGGGTCATGTGAGATTAAAGGGAATTCAGCAAATACACCTCTGACGCAGCAAAGACGTGGAGACCGATACATGATGGGAAGAGATAGTGCGACTTCAGAGAAACCATATCCATCAAGTTACATGAAAGATTACCGTAAGTTGGAATAGTGCGACTTCAGAGAAACCATAATCATTAGGTTACCTGGAAGATTACCGTAAATTGGAAGGTACATTGGAAATTGTGTGTGTGTGTGTGTGTGTGTGTGTGTGTGTGTGTGTGTGTGTGTGTGTGTGTATGTGTGTGTGTGTGTGTAGTTGTGTGTGTGTGTGTGTGTGTGTGTGTGTGTGTGTGTGTGTGTGTGTGTGTGTGTGTGTGTGTGTGTGTGTGTGTGTGTGTGTGTGTGTGCAACAAGCCACAGTGCAGCACTCATTATCTCTGCAGATCTCCGCGGTTCACTCAGATCAATAAGAGTCTCTGTTCTTCCAGTAGAATGAATGCCGTAATGTTCTATGGTGATAAATAATACTACAAGACTGTGGCTCACTCTCAAAAGTACACTTTTATCTCACAAATGGTATACAGTCAGTGGTGGAGGAAGTACACAGTTCCTTTACTCAAGTAAAAGTAGAAATACCCAGATAAATGAGTACTCTGGTCAAAGTATTAAGTACAGTACTTTTACTTAACTAAAAAAGTTACTTTCCACAACTGCCAATGTTGTCCTTTCTCTCTCGACACTGATCAACTCCATAAACGTTCATCTTACTGTTATAGGGGCCACAGACATAGCAGATGGGTTCAGGTAAATGTAGTGGAGTAAAATGAAAATAGTTACGTTAAGTAAGTCGCTTTTTTTTCTTTTTTTATACATGCTTTTCTTTTCTTTTCATACATAAAACAGAACATAACAGTACAACAATAATAACAATGACAACAGCGACGACAACAACAATAACAGTAACATGAATCATAATGACATTGGGGACAGTAACAAAAAGAATATAGACTGCACAAAAGACCTTGATGGGGACTTGACAGGAAACAGACAAACAAGAAAAAGTAAAATAATTAAAAAAATTAATGTGGCTCAGGCACTAGCAACCATGTTTGTGTATCCTTGAGGTGCCTCTTGACTTGAGGATTCGGACCCCTGCCAGTGTAGGACAGATGTACTGAAATAGACTAAGTGTGCGACGTGTGTGTGTGTGTGTATGTGTACTTGTACTTAAGTACAGTACTCGAGTAGAAATACTCAGTTACTTTCCACCACTGTATACAGTAGACACACACATAAATAGGAACAGTATCACACACACAAACACATACGTACACATGCACTCTCTCTCTCTCTCTCTCTCTCTCTCTCTCTCTCTCTCTCTCTCTCTCTCTCTCTCTCTCTCTCTCACTCTCTCTCACTCTCACTCACACCAACACACTAAGTCAGAGAGTGGTGTGTTGGCTGAGGAAGCAGGTAAAGACGCGTTAGGAGACACCTGAAGCGTCTGCAGGGGTGTAAAGTACTTGAGTAATTGTACTTCGTTACAATACTTAAGTACCGTTTTGGGGGATTTGTACTTTACTCGAGTATTATTAGGTTTATATACAGTACTTGTACTTTTACTCAATTACATTTCAGAGGGAAAAAAACATACTTTTTACTCCTTACATTTAAAATGCAGACGTACAAAGTACAAAGTACAAATCTCGCAGGTCCAACCATTTTAATTAGTACATTTGTTTCTCTGGCCGAACTAACGTTAACGTTATTAATCCTGCGGCCGCTCTTTATTTAAAAACAGCCAATCAAATCCCCATCAATGGAAAATGAACCTGCCCATACCCATGCTGATTGGTCCTTGTGCAAGACTAGAAAGCGGGGATCTTTGTGTGTGTGTGTGTGCGTGCGTGCGTGCGTGCGTGCGTGTGTGCAGCCTTGCCACTAGGAGGCGCCAGTGAGGAGTGAGGTAGCGGTGCAGCAGTGGGTTTCAGTCCCTGTCACGTTTCATTTAACCCTTTCACTACCACAGTACAGAAGGTTAACCTTATGTAGTGTGGTGGTGAAAGGGTTAAATGAAACGTGACAGGGACTGAAACCCACTAGTTAACCTTATGTAGTGTGGTGGTGAAAGGGTTAACCCTTTTGTAGTGTGGTAGTGAAAGGGTTAACCTTCTGTAGTGTGGTAGTGAAAGGGTTAACCTTCTGTAGTGTGGTAGTGAAAGGGTTAACCTTCTGTAGTGTGGTAGTGAAAGGGTTAACCTTCTGTAGTGTGGTAGTGAAAGGGTTAACCTTCTGTAGTGTTCATTGCACACTCACTTTAAACAAACACTCACCTTTAACATTCACTTTAGACACTTTAAATACTTTTCAACACTACACCATATTTTATCTATTTATTAGTAACGGATTTGCTCTACATCCCTTTATTATTTATTTATTGTTTGCATTTTGTACCTTAGGTTTTACTTTAGTTTATATATTGTATATTTTGTACAGTGTTTGGCCTTTGTTCTTTTTACTGTATTTATATATTTTTTTTTACCCAGGGACATGAATCAACATCTTCAGTTTCCACATCAGTGTAAATGTGCCATAATTAGTTAACCCTTTCACTGCCACACGACAGAAGGTTAGCCCTTTACTATCACACAACCGACGGCGATGCTCCATCATTAGCATCATTAGCTCCGCGGATGATGCTAATGATGGAGCATCGCCGTCGGTTGTGTGATAGTAAAGGGCTAACCTTCTGTATTGTCACAGTGAAAGGGTTAACCGGCTGTCGTGTGGCAGTGAAAGGGTTAATGCGCTAGTTTTCATCTGCATGTCTTCATGGTGTGGGAGGAGCCTGCATGTCTTCATGGTGTGGGAGGAGCCTGCATGTCTTCATGGTGTGGGAGGAGCCTGCATGTCTTCATGGTGTGGGAGGAGCCTGCATGGTGTGGGAGGAGCCTGCATGTCTTCATGGTGTGGGAGGAGCCTGCATGGTGTGGGAGGAGCCTGCATGTCTTCATGGTGTGGGAGGAGCTTGCATGTCTTCATGGTGTGGGAGGAGCCTGCATGTCTTCATGGTGTGGGAGGAGCCTGCATGTCTTCATGGTGTGGGAGGAGCCTGCATGTCTTCATGGTGTGGGAGGAGCCTGCATGTCTTTATGGTGTGGGAGGAGTCTCAGGGGCTCGTACAGAACCAAGCATGTCACTGTAATGTACATGTACCTGTATGTGACAAATAAAACAAAACTTGAACTTGATAAGTGGTATTTCCAGCACAATGGTGTTGATTCAGTCAGAATCAAAAAGCATATTGTGGAATGTTACGTCAGAAATCAAATGTATAGTTTCAGCTTCAGATGTATCATCATTTGATTGGTTATGAATGGTTTAGTGCAGCAGCCTCTCTGAGCATCGGAGCACAGCCAGCTCTCAGTGTGGTGAGGGGGCGTGGCCTGCTGTTCATTTGAAAGGAAATGTCAAGTTAGCATCATAATACACAAAGCCTCGGGACCAGTGGGATCGGTTGCTATGGGAGATATCTGAAAAGGGTTCATTCTGTTTGTATCCAGGGGAGACATCAAAGGGCTTCAGTCATTATTTTCACAGCAACAGTTCTAACATGTTGGGCAATTTTACAATCAAATCAACATACCTTCTGTTAGAAAATGCAACGACATTGAACAACACAATTTTCATTGTACTGAATATATATATATTTTTTTATTATCTTTTTCCCCCCTTCTTTTTCCGTTTTTCTCCCCCCCCAATGTTAGTCGTTATGCCAATTCCCAATCCCCTTCCTGGTCGTTGCGCACTCTACCCCCTACCGTCGGTCTGGGAGGGCGGAGACTATCACATGCTTCCTCCGACACACGTGTACCCAGCCGACCGCTTCTTTTCACCTGGCAGTGCGGACTCTCACTGAGAGAGTGTAACGTGTGGAAGGTCACACTACCTCTCCTAGATCCTTCCCTTGCTGAGCAGGCGCCCCGACCGAACTGTAGGAGTCGCTGTTTACAACGACCAGGACCCACCCTCGCCGGCTTCCCACCCGCTGACACTGCCAATCGTGTCAGTATGGACGGTCGGCCAACCCGGAGGCACCACAGCTGGATTCAATCCCACTGGCTCTGTGGTGGTAGACAGACGCTTAGTCCGCTGCGCTACCCGGCCGCCCTGTACGGAATCTTTAAGACTCATTCCAAGAGTTTTATCCTAGAAAATAAGACTAAACTGACCTTAAAGAGCTACAATGTATTATTCAAGTGAGGACATTCAGCTGAAATAAAGGCCTCAAGCCCCTTATTATGAATAATAATAATGCATTATGTTGTTGTTTGCTTGTATCAAAAGTTGAGGATTATAGTTTACAGCAATTATTTTGAACAGATATTTTTTTGTCATTTATAATTGTATTGCCATGAAATAAACTCTCCTTAAACTTGAGCCTAGGTGTGTTAGTTTAGGTTTAGGTGTGTAGTTTAGGTTTAGGTGTGTAGTTTAGGTTTAGGTGTGTAGTTTAGGTTTACACACGGTGTGTAGTTTAGGTTTAGGTGTGTAGTTTAGGTTTAGGTGTGTAGTTTAGGGTTAGGTGTGTAGTTTAGGTGAATAGTTCCAGAGGATGAATCACACTGCTAGAGAAAAGACCAAATGTTTGTTCATTAAAGCGACAATGTGTCTTTTGTTTAATGTTTTTTTTATGCTGCTCTGCACTTTAATGGTCTGCTGAGACATATTAGCTGCTCTGCACTTTAATGGTCTGCTGAGACATATTAGCTGCTCTGCACTTTAATGGTCTGCTGAGACATATTAGCTGCTCTGCACTTTAATGGTCTGCTGAGACATATTAGCTGCTCTGCACTTTAATGGTCTGCTGAGACATATTAGCTGCTCTGCACTTTAATGGTCTGCTGAGACATATTAGCTGCTCTGCACTTTAATGGTCTGCTGAGACATATTAGCTGCTCTGCACTTTAATGGTCTGCTGAGACATATTAGCTGCTCTGCACTTTAATGGTCTGCTGAGACATATTAGCTGCTCTGCACTTTAATGGTCTGCTGAGACATATTAGCTGCTCTGCACTTTAATGGTCTGCTGAGACAGAGTGCCGTGTTGACGCGCTGGTGGTCTCAATTTGCTCTGTAAACGCTCCAGAAATGTATTAATTAATAGAAAATATTAAAGATGTTTTTTTTAAAGACACATTGTCACTTAACATACATTTTGAATGGAAACGTAAATTAATGAATGAATGAAAACTTTATTTAACAGATTGCAGAATGGGTACAATACAGTACGGCTCAATACACACAATTGTTAAGGGGATGCAGACCAGAGAAAGACTTTCGTCTTGTTTACATCAGGGTCCCCCATTTTCAATTCATAGTGACATTTATGACATACAAAATATATGTCACATAGGGACATACAGGTATATATAGTACTGTTACATTTGTGACATATACGATATGCAAATATACAGTACTGTTACCCAGGGACGCGGGAAGTCCGCGGGAAGTGGGGGTGCTGAGATATCGATCGTTTTTGATACATTTTTCTTTTTTATATTATTATTTTTTTTTATAAAAAATATATATTATATAATTATACTTGTAGTTGTATTGTCTGCGAGACATCGCCACCACGCAACACGTCAAAATGCTCGCTATCTGCAAACAGCTCCACTGTCTGTCACGTCATAACCAACACTCTCGTTCACTAGAGGATACCGCTGCCCAACTCCGCGCTCTGAGCGTGCGAGACAAACAATGTAACCGTTCTGATGATGCACACATCACAGCCCCCCAGCTTACCCCACCTGGCTGTTGCGCCCTCCCTCTGCAATTCGTTCCCCACATACATGATCGCCGACATGCAAAAGGTCTTCGACCACCCTCCCGGGGGCTCGGATAGTTCTGCTGGCTTGTTCATATATTCCTTTACTGCGAATTCAGCGTCCCAAAACGATCCCAGGGCGCAGCCGCTGTGTCTATTTTTTTTACCAACGGATTTCCAGTTCCGCGTTGACGCTTACAGGCCGCGTCTATTCGAATCCCAACCGGTTCATGCGTCGGCTACACGCTGTTAATAACACTGCATTATCGAGACAGCGCCCCGATCTGAATGAATTCCAAGAGTAGGGTAAATCTGCAGTGCCGTTCCGCTCTGTGACATGAGTAGCCTCGGTTACAAATTTGGAATAAAATCCAAAACAACCTTGCAGTTGCAGTTACACTCCCCGCCAGCAGGGGGTGCTGCAGCCCCTGCCGCACCCATAGTTCCCGCGTCCCTGCTGTTACCCAGAGATCCTAACAGAAAATATATACATGATGGGGAGGAGACTGTACATTAGGAGGGGGTGGGGGTGGGGGGGGGGTGGACATTTACGGTGGCCACTGAAGTACTGTTACATACTGAAGTAAATGGTCCCTTATCAACGAAAGATTAAATTTTTATTTAAGCTCTGGTACGAGTAAACCATGAACTTTCAGCTTTTGGGCTTGGGTAAGGACCATGAGTTATGTAAGGGATAATGTATAGCTACGAGGTCATTGTCGCAAAATAATTGACCGACACAGAGTTTAGAATACCGAGGCGCCTCGCCGAGGTGTTTCAAACGTCAGTGAAGGTCAATTATTTTGCGACAATGACCGAGTAGCTATACATTATCCCGCTTATTACATGGCTAACTTACTAACAATATACCTAATTAATTTTACATCGACAAGATGAGATCAAATGCAGACGCAGTTCTGTTCTGGCTCCGATGTCATCGTCACACACACAGATATATATAGAACACTAGATAGCTTAAGGCGGAGTCACCAGCGTCACTGAACCGCCGCCATCTTGCCCGTCAGCATTGAGTGAGGGTGAGTGATCTGCACAGACAAAAATACTCATAACTCGCTGAAATATTGACGGATTTACAAACGGTTTGGTTTATTACAAGCATTATTAACGTGGCTATTGATTCATTGATTGTAAAAAAACATATTTAATTTTTAAATTTTTTTTATAAGTATGCAGTATCATAACTACATATTTGATGTTTATAGCAAACCAACCCGTTTTAAAATCGGTAAAGAATTGAGCAATCTATGGTTATTTAAATAGTACATGCACCATAGACATTAATGTTATCAGTAGCTGAGCTGCCTGGGGCAAGATGGCCACCCTACGACGACGTCGCTCTCCATTGGCCGGCAGCGCGGGTAAGCTATCTAGTGTTCTATATATATCTATGGTCACACACACTCCGCTGTCAGTGCAGCCAGCAGGTGTGTCTGATTGGCTGCACTGATGCAGTGTGTCAGTGGCCTTGATTGCGAACAGCTGCGCACAGCGGTCATTATTGTTCCACAGAGGTCCGTTATCGAGTAACATCGGACCTCTGACAAGCGCTATTGACCAATCACAAGCAAGCATTTCGGCGAATGTGAAAACGCCATGTAATAAACAGGTTTATTACATGGCGTTTTCACATTCGCCGAAATGCTTGCTTGTGATTGGTCAATAGCGCTCGTCAGAGGTCCGATATTTAAGGGATAATGTATAGCTACGAGGTCATTGTCGCAAAATAATTGACCGACACAGAGTTTAGAATACCGAGCCGCCGGGGCGGTCAGGTGGCGTAGCGGAGATTGCGTTCATCACCAACACCGGAGCAGCTGGATTCGCCTGTTCGAATCCAGCTCACAGCTCCGGGGTTGTCACCAGCTTGGCTGGCCGTTCACACTAATATAATTGGCTGTATTAGAGGGTGGGAAAGCTGGCGGGGTGGGTCCGGGTCGTTGTAAACAGCGACTCCTACAGTTCGGTCGGGGTGCCTGCTCAGCGCGGATAGGATCTAAGGGGGGTAGTGTGATCCTTCACACACGTTACACCCTCTCAGTGAGAGTCCGCGCTGCCAGGTGAAAAGAAGCGGTTGATTGGCTACACATGTGTCGGAGGAAGCACGTGATAGCCTCCACTCTCCCAGACCGACTGTGGGGGGTAAGTGCGCAGCGACCAGGAAGGGGATTGGGAATTGGCATAACGACTAACATTGGGATGGGAGAAAAATCGGAGGAAAATGGAGGGGGAAAAAGATAAAAAAAAAAACGAGCCGCCTTGCCGAGGTGTTTTAAACGTCAGTAAAGGTCAATTATTTTGCGATGATGACCGAGTATAGCTATACATTATCCCGCTTATTACATGGCTAACTTACTAACAATATACCTAATTAATTTTACAAAATCGACAAGACGAGATCAAATGCAGACGCGGTTGTTCTGTGGCTCTGTCAGCCCAAATAAAGTGATTATTATTATCGCGGGCAGCCCGGCAGGTGTGTCTGATTGCACTGAAACAGTGTCAGTGGGGCTTGATTACTCCAGCTGCGAAAAACAATAATCACCGGTGGTTATCGAAAAATAATTCACCGCTGTCGGGGGCTATTGACCAATCACAATCAAGCATTTCGGCGAATGTTAAAACGCCATGTAATAATACTCGTTATTACATGGCGTTTTCACATTCGCCGAAATGCTTGCTTGTGATTGGTCAATAGCGCTCATCAGACGTCCGATATTACTCGATAACGGTCCTCTGCCGAACAATAATGACCGCTGTGCGCAGCTGGACCAATCAAGCCCCCTACAACACGGTATCAGTGCTGCTCAGCATATGCACAGCTGCACTCAGTCATGCAATCAGACCACAGACCTGCCGGCTGCCGATAATAATAATCACTTTATTTGGGCTGACAGAGCCACAGAACAACTGCGTCTGCATTTGATCTCGTCTTGTCGATGAATTAGGTATATTGTTAGTAAGTTAGCCATGTAATAAGCGGGATAATGTATAGCTATACTCTGTCATTGTCGCAAAATAATTGACCTTCACTGACGTTTAAAACACCTCGGCGCTGCGCCTCAGTATTCTAAACTCTGTCGGTCAATTATTTTGCGACAATGACCTCGTAGCTATAATCCCTTACTTATTATCAGTGTGGAGCTAATGAAGAGAGAAGAGGATAGGAGTCAGTTACATCATTCACAAGTTACCTCCAGCAACAAAATAACAAGACACAGATTAATTTGCAGATATATTGGTAGTTTTTTTGCCTTAATTAGAGAATGAAAATACCAGGTTGACATCATTCCTATGGCATTAAGTCAATGCCGTTATGCATTGTGTGTGTGTGTGTGTGTGTGTGTGTGTGTGTGTGTGTGTGTGTGTGTGTGTGTGTGTGTGTGTGCGTGCATGCGTGCGTGTGTGTGTGTGTAAACACCTATTCATTATCTCTAGTTAATTGAGCTCCTATAGTTGAAAGGCCCAAAAGGTTACTTAAACATAATTGAGACATGTATGCTGTATTAGTGTAGCTTTAACCAATTCCCAATTAACTGTAAATCTGTAAATTATGTGGGCAGAAGGTCTTGGGTCGATACAAAAATAAATGAATGCCTTTAATTAATCCTCAGTTAACATCACATATCTCAACTGATGACTTAGAACTGGCTCTCGCATTTGCATTCCTCTCTGCAATATAGTTCGATTTTTTTCTATGCAATTTGAATGGATTGTGAATGAAGAAATATATTCTTTAGATAGTATGCCGCCCTGGGCGAGAGTGACCTTGACCCATCATCATATTTTTCAGCGCTTGTATTCCTATGATTTTCTGTTCTTAGTTCTATTATTATTTTAATTTAAAAAAAAAAAGCTTAAATACTTTAGATACTATTGCTATACTATGTATGTATGTATATGTGTTTATATTATGCATCTATACGTTTATTTGCTTGTTCTATTCTACATCCTTCTATCATCCATAGCAACACCCATATATATCACTGACACCCTGGTGGTGAAGGGGATCCCCTTTGAACAGCCCATCTGAGGTTTCTCCCTGTTTTTCTCCCCCATAGAAAAAATTTAATCAAATCAAATCAAGTGTATATTGCATATATAGCCACACACGCAGTAAAACATACACTTTATACACCTACTTTATATATGTTTGTATTAGGCAGTCACAAGCTCCTCTCTCTTATATGTGTCCACAAGTGCTTGTTTATTATAGCTGCCTTTAGTTTAAATTGATTGATATTATTTTCTAATATGTGTTGAGTGTTAATAGAGCGGTGACGTCAGGAGGAGCAAAGTACAGCTCCTGTGCGCGCAGCGGCGCGCAGACCGACACACAACACCGCGGCACGGCGCGCAACAAGACACACCGGCGCGCCTCCCTCACCGGTCACCGCACCGCAGCCACGCACCGCGTCCCCGCGCTTCACACAGTACATCACCGGAGGAGAGAGAGAAACAACCGCGAGAAGGACCTCATATTAATATATATATTATAGCCTAATAGTAGTAATAATAATAAGGACGGAGGAGCGATGAACAAGTCCGCAGCAGTGGCTCTGAGCGGCAGCAGCTCCGGGACCGGGACCGGGAGCGGGACGATAGACCGGGAGCT
>NC_140174.1:2139884-2144884 GCF_963971535.1 Notolepis coatsorum | reverse complement strand
TGATGGGGGCTCTGCGGGGCCAGTGAGCGGGAGAGAGAGAGAGGCGCGCCGCGCGGGACGGAGGAGAACATTGTGGGGAACGGCAAACAGGTAAAAACACAAACGCACACAGTCTCTCTCAATTTATGATGAGTTTACTAAGTCGTTTGGGTGAGTTAGGGGGGGGGGGGGAGCCGTGGGTGGGGTCCTGGGCGTTGTGGACAGCGACCCCTACAGTTCGGTCGGGGCGCCTGCTCAGCGAGGGTAGGATCTGGTGAGAGGTAGTGCGACCTCCCACACGTTACACTCTCCCGGTGAGAATCTGCGCGGCCAAGCTGGCTGCCGGCTGGCTGCACATGTGTCGGAGGAAAGCATGTGACAGTCTCCGGCCTCCCGGACTAACAGTAGGGGGGGGGGGGGGGTGCGCACCAACCAGGAAGGGGGTTGGGAATTGGCATAACGACTAACAGTGGGATGGGAGAAAAATCAGAAAAAGAAGGAGGGGGAAAAAGATAATAATAAAAACAAAACAATTGTGTGTATTGAGCCGTACTGTATTATGGTGTCCGGAGCCCCGCGGCGATTTAGGCCTCAGAGGACAGAGGATTGTAAACAAACCGATGTACTTTCTAAGAGCTTTATATATCATTTATAGTATTGCTATCTGTCCATTCTCATTCTCACTTGAGTGCATAAACCGTGCCTTCATAATGGCTTAAAGAAAATAAAAATCCATCGGTTGGTTGTCATTTTATAGCGTTGTGAATATAAGGTATATCGCGCTTTTCGTCTAGGCTTTTCTGCAGGAGGCTGCAAAAAAGGCTAAACGTTGGCGCCGTTATATCAAACGCAATTTCTGCTGTATATATATACGAATGAAATAAAACAAACTGCGTAGCATCCGGACTATTACAGAGCATCTATGGATGAAATGGGGGCGGCGGGGAACGCCGATCAGTATTATTGATTAGCAATAGAGTGTGCGTTCCGGTAGCCAATGTCAGTAGTCTATCACGTTAGGTTATAAAACAATGTACAATCCAGCTGTAATTTGGGGTAATATTATCCTACCGTCAGGCCATGTGATTGCCGGCAGCATTTCCTCACCAGTCATCGGATTCTGGTAGATCGATATGCACATTGGCTAATCATAAATCCCATTATTCCATGCTGAAAAAAACGTTCGGCAAGCTGATCAAAGATGGAGGGGCTTCGTTTGGAATCAAGGCTCTATGATTCGCCCACAGGACTGTAAAAGCATTTTTTTTTTAAATCCCCTCAATGATACTGCAGTGGAGCGATGGCACCCCTAAGCGGATCTGGCCGGTACTGCATGTTTCGAAAATCAAATATGTGGAAAGATCCTGCAAGTGGATCAGGGACCTAATAAGCGTTATAAATATGGAATAAAACAATAACAACTCGTCATGAGTATACTCGTGGCTCTGGACCACAACGCATGGAATCGAAACACGTATATACTCGTGAACGGACGCCATAGTGTTAACCCTCTCACTGCCACACACGACAGCCGGTTAACCCTTTCACTGTGACAATACAGAAGGTTGGCCCCTTTACTATCACACAACCGACGGCGATGCTCCATCATTAGCATCATTAGCTCCGCAGTAAAGGGTTAACCTTCTGTTGTGTGGCAGTGAAAGGGTTAATTACTCACTTCATCCATGTCTGCATCTTATCATTCTGACCCCCTTAACCATTTCACTACCACACTACCAACCGGGTTAACCCTTTCGCTGCGACAATACAGAAGGTTAACCCTTCCACTGCCACACGACAAAGGGTTAACCCTTTTACAACCACACTGCAGACAGAAGGTTAACCCTTTCAGTGAAAGGTTAACCTTATGCAGTGTGGTAGTGAAAGGGTTAAGCCCTCTCTATAGCATTATATTACTCTGCCACCGTGTCACGTCACCCAGGCCTTATCTCTGGAGCAGAGGCTGTGAGTCACACTGATCTGTGTTGGAGCACTAACTATACAATGCTTTTATATTTAATGATCCATTATGTGATAAAGCCCATGCACCCACCGTTGCACACTAATGACGTTAGAATGCAGTCGAGTTGTGGTTTTCATCTCTAAGACAAACAACAGTTTGCTTTTGTTTTTTAACCCTTTCACTGCCACACGACAGAAGGTTAGCCCTTTACTATCACACAACCGACGGCGATGCTCCATCATTAGCATCATTAGCTCTGCATCCGCAGAGCTAATGATGGAGCATCGCCGTCGGTTGTGCGATAGTAAAGGGCTAACCTTCTGTCCTGTGGCAGTGAAAGGGTTAACCGGCTGTCGTGTGGCAGTGAGAGGGTTAAAGAGTATAGCCAGTACAATGACGTGCATTCAGTCAGGAAATAAAGTGTATAATTGTGGAGTGACAACCGACGGGCTGATGAGCCAATCAGAGTAGGGATATGCAATCTCTTTAGGGGAAGCAGATTGGATCTGAAATGGTTTGATTCTGTGGATATCCTTTAATAAACATAAACATATCCTGGGGAGAGAGGTCGAAGGGCTTTAGTCGTCATTTTCACAACAACAACAACAACAACAACAACAACAACAGTTCTACCATTATGTTACATCAACATGTCTTCTGTATAAAAAAACATTTATCTAACATTCCTGGGAGGCGGGGGAGGAGAGAGAGAGATAGAGAGAGAGGGAAGAGAGAGAGAGAGGGAATAGAAAGAGAGACACAGAGAGAGAGAGAAAGAAAGAAAGAAAGAAAGAAAGAAAGAAAGTGAATAGAGAGCGAGAGAGGGAGAGAGAATATAGAAAGAGACAGAGAGAGAGAATAGAAAGAGAGAGAGAGAGAGAGAGAGAGAGAGAGAGAGAGAGAGTGTGAGGATAGGGGTTCTTGTGGAGCCCAATAGCGAACACAGCAGTAGAGAGAATGGAGCGGTTTAGTGTGTTTTAATTGTTTCCCCCCAAACAGACAAGAATCATGCAGGAATGTACAACAGATGGGGGATGAATGGTCCTTGAGCAGGTGCACTCCTCGTGCAGTACGAGAGAATGGTCCTTGAGCAGGTGCACTCCTCGTGCAGTACGAGAGAATGGTCCTTGAGCAGGTGCACTCCTCGTGCAGTAAGAGAGGATGGTCCTTGAGCAGGTGCACTCCTCGTGCAGTACGAGAGGATGGTCCTTGAGCAGGTGCACTCCTCGTGCAGTACGAGAGGAAGGTCCTTGAGCAGGTGCACTCCTTGTGCAGTACGAGAGGAAGGTCCTTGAGCAGGTGCACTCCTCGTGCAGTATGAGAGAATGGTCCTTGAGCAGGTGCACTCCTCGTGCAGTACGAGAGGATGGTCCTTGAGCAGGTGCACTCCTCGTGCAGTATGAGAGAATGGTCCTTGAGCAGGTGCACTCCTCGTGCAGTGCGGGAGGAAGGTCCTTGAGCAGGTGCACTCCTCGTGCAGTATGAGAGGAAGGTCCTTGAACAGGTGCACTCCTCGTGCAGTACGAGAGGATGGTCCTTGAACAGGTGCACTCCTCGTGCAGTACGAGAGAACGGTCCTTGAACAGGTGCACTCCTCGTGCAGTATGAGAGGAAGGTCCTTGAGCAGGTGCACTCCTCGTGCAGTACGAGAGGAAGGTCCTTGAACAGGTGCACTCCTCGTGCAGTACGAGAGGAAGGTCCTTGAGCAGGTGCACTCCTCGTGCAGTACGAGAGGAAGGTCCTTGAGCAGGTGCACTCCTCGTGCAGTACGAGAGGATGGTCCTTGAACAGGTGCACTCCTCGTGCAGTAAGAGAGGAAGGTCCTTGAACAGGTGCACTCCTCGTGCAGTACGAGAGAGAATGGTCCTTGAGCAGGTGCACTCCTCGTGCAGTATGAGAGGAAGGTCCTTGAGCAGGTGCACTCCTCGTGCAGTACGAGAGAATGGTCCTTGAGCAGGTGCACTCCTCGTGCAGTACGAGAGAACGGTCCTTGAACAGGTGCACTCCTCGTGCAGTAAGAGAGAACGGTCCTTGAACAGGTGCACTCCTCGTGCAGTAAGAGAGAATGGTCCTTGAGCAGGTGCACTCCTCGTGCAGTACGAGAGAATGGTAGAGGAAGGTAGACACCGGCTGTGTCGGGCTTGAGAACAGGAACTCCGAGCGAGAGGGAATAGAAAGAGAGAGAGAGAGAGAGAGAGAGAGAGAGAGAGAGAGAGACACAGAGAGAGAGAGAGAGAGATAGAAAGAAAGAAAGAAAGAAAGAAAGAAAGAAAGAAAGAAAGAAAGAAAGAAAGAAAGAAAGAAAGAAAGAAAGAAAGAAAGAAAGAAAGAAAGAAAGAAAGAAAGAAAGAAAGAAAGAAAGAAAGAGAATAGAGAGAGAAAGAGAGGGAATAGAGAGGGAAAGAGATTCATTGTACAGAATCTTTAAGGTGTGTGTGTGTGTGTGTCACTGTCATGATTATGGTGATGCAGGTGAAAATATGACCTGTCAGAACTGTTTGACCCGTTCTCCACACGTGGACAGACGGTCCCGGCACCCGCTGCTGACTGGACCAGGTGGGCCTCGCCTCGGTACCAGGTGGTGCGGTGGCTTCTGTTCTGCGCCGTGGCTAAATGTAGCCCTGCCATGGGGACTGTATCGGGCCTGACTGGTGACTCTAAAGGCCTTCTCAGTGCATCATCTCTGGCAAGTGTCGTGGAAAGCCACTTACCGGTTCACCGCATCCAGTCATTTCCCCCAAAATGGTTTCATAAAGTGGAAACCGCGTCCTTGCTGCGACTAGTGCTACAATCACGTGTAGACCCCCCCCCCCCCCCCCACACACACACACACACACACGTGTTTCTAACGCTTTAGAAATGTTGTGTTCGATTCTCGTTCGATTCCCGCTCCTCCCGGGAAGTGTTCTTGAGCAAGACACTTAACCCCCTAATTGCTCCTGATGAGCAGGTCGGCACCTCGCATGGTCGCCTTCGCCATCGGTGTGTGAATGTGTGAGTGAACGGGTAAAATGGGAGGAACAAAAATTGTAAAGCGCTTTATTTTATTTTTATTTAG
>NC_140174.1:2101597-2139684 GCF_963971535.1 Notolepis coatsorum | reverse complement strand
AGAGAGAGGGAGGGAGAGAGAGAGAGAGAGAGAGAGAGAGAGAGAGAGAGGGAGGGAGAGAGAGAGACTGACTACAATGCATTAATGTGCCAGTGTGTAACATCCGCAGAGCTAATGATGCTAATGATGGAGCATCGCCGTCGGTTGTGTGTGAGAGTAAAGGGTTAACCTTCTGTCGTGTGGCAGTGAAAGGGTTAAGGACTGCCATCGCAGGTGTACTGACGGGACAAAAAGGTTTTCAATGAAACTGTTCACAACAAGGTCTGTGGATTCTTCTGAGTGACCAGCTGACCATAATCATGATTTAGTGACCAGCTGACCATAATCATGATTTAGTGACCAGCTGACCATAATCATGATTTAGTGACCAGCTGACCATAATTATGATTTAGTGACCAGCTGACCATAATCATGATTTAGTGACCAGCTGACCATAATCATGATTTAGTGACCAGCTGACCATAATCATGATTTAGTGACCAGCTGACCATAATCATGATTTAGTGACCAGCTGACCATAATCATGATTTAGTGACCAGCTGACCATAATCATGAGAGATATTGCTGCTGTTGTTGTTGTTTGTGCCACGAGCACAATGCCACTCAGATATCTCATAAACTCACCAAACATCACACCACAGTGATCTGGATGGACAGGTGGCACTTATTTTGGGTGAACTGCCCCTTTAGGAGGTGATTGGAAACGTCTGTGTGTGAGAGAGAGATATTACTTCATGTTATTCACTCGAAAATAAACAACGTTGAAGAAAACTATTTTACATTTTTCTAATTGGTTTATTTAACCATGAAAGTCTGGAAACTACCTGCAGCTCCGGCTGCTTTGAATTACAACGATATCAGCAATAAGGCACTCGTTCCAAGACGATGAAGTCGTAACTTCTCCAGTTTCCAGTGTATCTATTGCACCGGTTTGGGTTCAGCAGGTATGTTAAAACCTGCTCTTGTGTGGCGGTGAAAGGGTTAACATTATGTGTACTGTCGCAGTGAAAGGGTTAACCGTTTGGTGGTGCGGCAGTGAAAGGGTTAAGGGGACCACGTGTGTGGCAGTGCAGGGCAGTTCCTGAGCATAGGGCCATACAAGAGGTTGCCGATAAAAGCCACCCCTAGAGGGCGCCAGCAACCACGCCTAAAAAAGGAATTTGAAAAAAAGAAAGATAATTATTTCAAATACGTACCTTTTTTTCACTGGCTTTTAAATTAATTATTATCTTTATTTTATTGTATTATTTTTCTTTATTTCTATTATTTTAACTTAAATATTTTATTATAGTTTTTTTTTTATCATTTTATTTGTTATTTTCAAATGTCTTATTTTGCTATTATTATTATTATTATACATTTTGTATTATCATTTTGTTTATTTTTTTTTTGGTGTAAAGCACTTTGAGCTGCAATCTGTATGAATGGTGCTGTAGAAATACAGTTGTTGTTATTATTATTAAATGAATAAACGGAACAGAGTGAAGTGTTGGAAAATACTCCCTCTCCTTAACCCTTTCACTGCCACACGAAATGCGGAGCTAATGATACTAATGATGGAGCATCGCCGTCGGTTGTGTGATAGTAAAGGGCTAACCTTCTGTATTGTCACAGTGAAAGGGTTAACCGGCTGTCGTGTGGCAGTGAAAGGGTTAAAACCCCTTTTTACTGTTTGTAAACAGCGATGAAATTTTTTGGGATCTGCAACGAGCCATTCAGAGTCACAGACGTCTCCGGGGACAGACAGCGACCTGCCCCCGTCTTCAGGTCCCTGGGTCAGTGTGTTGACCTGTCCCCGTCTTCAGGTCCCTGAGTCAGGGTGTTGACCTGTCCCCGTCTCCAGGTCCCTGGGTCAGGGTGTCAGGGTCAGTGTGTTGACCTGTCCCCGTCTTCAGGTCCCTGGGTCAGTGTGTTGACCTGTCCCCGTCTCCAGGTCCCTGGGTCAGTGTGTTGACCTGCCCCCGTCTTCAGGTCCCTGGGTCAGGGTGTCAGGGTCAGTGTGTTGACCTGCCCCCGTCTCCAGGTCCCTGGGTCAGTGTGTTGACCTGTCCCCGTCTTCAGGTCCCTGGGTCAGGGTGTCAGGGTCAGGGTGTTGACCTGTCCCCGTCTTCAGGTCCCTGGGTCAGTGTGTTGACCTGTCCCCGTCTTCAGGTCCCTGGGTCAGTGTGTTGACCTGCCCCCGTCTTCAGGTCCCTGGGTCAGGGTGTTGACCTGTCCCCGTCTTCAGGTCCCTGGGTCAGTGTGTTGACCTGTCCCCGTCTTCAGGTCCCTGGGTCAGTGTGTTGACCTGTCCCCGTCTCCAGGTCCCTGGGTCAGTGTGTTGACCTGCCCCCGTCTTCAGGTCCCTGGGTCAGTGTGTTGACCTGCCCCCGTCTTCAGGTCCCTGGGTCAGTGTGTTGACCTGCCCCCGTCTTCAGGTCCCTGGGTCAGTGTGTTGACCTGCCCCCGTCTTCAGGTCCCTGGGTCAGGGTTACAGGGTCAGTGTGTTGACCTGTATCTGGTCCTGTTATGCTGCTCTGATTAAAGGTGATGTTAAAGTGGTATGTGGTCCAGTTATGCTGCTCTGATTAAAGGTGATGTTAAAGTGGTATGTGGTCCAGTTATGCTGCTCTGATTAAAGGTTATGTTAAAGTGGTATGTGGTCCAGTTATGCTGCTCTGATTAAAGGTTATGTTAAAGTGGTATGTGGTCCAGTTATGCTGCTCTGATTAAAGGTCATGTTAAAGTGGTGTGTCGTCCAGTTATGCTGCTCTGATTAAAGGTTATGTTAAAGGTATGTGGTCCAGTTATGCTGCTCTGATTAAAGGTTATGTTAAAGGTATGTGGTCCAGTTATGCTGCTCTGATTAAAGGTCATGTTAAAGGTATGTGGTCCAGTTATGCTGCTCTGGTTAAAGGTTATGTTAAAGGTATGTGGTCCAGTTATGCTGCTCTGATTAAAGGTTATGTTAAAGTGGTATGTGGTCCAGTTATGCTGCTCTGGTTAAAGGTTATGTTAAAGTGGTGTGTCGTCCAGTTATGCTGCTCTGATTAAAGGTTATGTTAAAGGTATGTGGTCCAGTTATGCTGCTCTGATTAAAGGTTATGTTAAAGGTATGTGGTCCAGTTATGCTGCTCTGATTAAAGGTCATGTTAAAGGTATGTGGTCCAGTTATGCTGCTCTGATTAAAGGTTATGTTAAAGGTATGTGGTCCAGTTATGCTGCTCTGATTAAAGGTTATGTTATTATTTTTATATTTATATATTATTAGCATAGTAAAAACTAAAAACACACCTCTTCAAACAATATCTCAAATTATATCTGAAAAAATAAACAATAACTCTTTTACTGTCTTTCTTACTATTATGTACCCTACTATTATGCTACTATTCTTATACTACTACCTATCTTGCTAATAGGGAGGTGTAGTCTGACGTCACGTTAGTTTCCCGCGTGCTCCACCCGTATCGGGATTCATCATTGGGAACATTTATCATCGGCTATTGTAACAATTCTGCCTCGTGAACATTGGCAAGCTTTCCATTTTTGCACAAAATGAGTTCCCTTCTATCACTAACATTGTTGTGCATTTTTGGTTCAAATAAAATGATACGTAATTATTTTACGATTAATTGCGAATTGTTTCATGTTGAGCTACACCACGTTACTGACCCTGTACCTTCCTGCTGACTTGTTCACAATCTGTAAGTCGCTTTGGATAATAGCGTCAGCTAAATGACTAAATGGTGAATTGTAATAATATAGGCAAGGTATATTGACACAGCTAACCTAGACTCTCTTAAAAACTGTCGTAGGGACATAAAAAGCTGGATGGCCCTCAACTTCCTACAGCTAAATGAAAATAAAACGGAGATCATTTTGTTTGGCCCCCCCTCTTCCACCAAAACACTCTCCAACAGCCTAGGACAACTCTCCACCTACCTCAAACCCCACATCAAGAGCCTGGATGTAATCTTTGACCCAGAGCTCAAATTCGACCGGCAGGTAAATGCCGTAGTCAAGTCATGCTTCTTCCAACTCCGCAACATCAGTAAAATAAAAACAATCCTTTCACCCGTCAACCTGGAAACGGTGCATTCATCACATCACGCCTTGACTACTGCAATGCCCTCTACACCGGCATCAGTCAGGCAGCCATGTCCCGCCTCAAAATGGTCCAGCACTCTGCAGCTAGGTTCCTTACCGGCACCATTCGCGATTCTTGTACCGGATCTCCTCTCTGGTAAACAAGAATACCCTGAAGACTCTAGCAGGAGCACTCATTCAAGGGTACTACGACTATGCTTGCACCTCATGGTACCAAAGCACCTCAAAGGCACTAAAAAACAAATTACAAACATCTCAAAACAAGCTAGTCAGACTACTACTTGACCTGACTCCTAGAACCCACCTCACCCCTGCCCACTTTGACAACCTAGGATGGCTTAGAGTAGACGACAGAGTACAGCAACTTGCAATGGGCCTGGTCTACAAGATACACTACGCGACCAAGGTACCCATGTACATGTCAAAATACTTCCCAAAGGTCAGTGAATACCACGATCACAACACCAGAGGGAGCTCCACAAATCATGTAAAACCCAGATTCGGATCAAACAAGGGACTAAACACGTTTCGCAATTATGCCACATCAATGTGGAACGCCCTGCCTAAAGCTGTAAAGGAATGTGAATCACTACCCACCTTCAAAAACACTCTCAAAAAACACCTACGTGAGACTGCAATTCGAAACTGGCCCCTACAAATGTCCTAACCTAGTTGTACAGTAAATGACCAAGTAAGGCTTTGTCAATATTCCAATGTACAGTGTAAAATGTGTGTGTGTCCCCTTCCCAACCCCCCCCCCCCCCCCCCCCCCCCACCTCCAATGTACAGCCCTCACCCAACCCACCCAACCCCACCCCACCCAACCAACCTCCTCCAATGTACAGTTTCTATGCCAAATGTATATACACTCCTTTTCTGGACACTTTTGTATCACAAACAGTACTGTATTTGCAAATCTGATATGTCATAAATGTATAGATGTAGCAGTACTGTCTATCTGTATGTCATGTATGTCATATATGTTATGATGAATTGAAAATGGGGGACCCTGATGTAAACAAGTCGAAAGTCTTTCTCTGGTCTGCATCCCCTTAACAATTGTATGTATTGAGCTGTACTGTACTGTACCCATTCTGCAATCTGTTAATAAACTTTTCAATCAATCAATCAAACCAGAAAGAGAGAGCACATCACACCAGTCCTAGCCTCCCTACACTGGCTCCCAGTCCCACTTAGAATAGACTTCAAACTCCTCCTCCTCACCCTCAAGGCAAGTGCAGCACCCCTATACATCACCGAGCTCATCACCCCCTACGTAGCACCCAGGTCACTAAGATCCTCCAACCAGGCTCGGCTTCCCTCCCCCCCCCCCCAGACTCAAAAAGAGAGGCGATCGCTCCTTCAAGGCCGTGGCCCCCAAACTATGGAACCAGCTTCCCCTGGACATTCGATCTGCCCCTACGCTGGAGACATTTAAGGCCCGTTTAAAAACCCACTTCTATTCCCTAGCCTTCGATTAATCCTGATTCTCCCACACCCTAACCCACACACTCCCATGTAATTTTATCCTGCCCCCTCCCTCTTGTATCTCTTCTTGTGCTCCTCTGTCCCCGGTGTGCTATACTGTACTTTGTGCTACCCTTTCCGCTTGTCCTATTTTTTGAATGTACTGTCCTGTCCTGTTGTGCCTTTTTGTAGTTGTGTATTTTATAGGACATTGATTTTACGCTTTGACTGTACTGTACAGCACTTTGGTTGGCTCTCAAGCTTTTAAATGTGCTCTATAAATAAATTACTTGACTTGACTTGACTTGAAGGTAAGATACCTTAGTAGCAGAGTATTGCAGTGCCGACCCTGATGGTAGTGAGTGACCCTAGTATATATATACAGTGGACACTTATAGCTGCTGTACTGGAGAAGCACAGTGTCTCTCCTTCCAGCTCTCCAGGGCATATTTTTGTGCATTGGATGTTGAGCGAAGCCTATACGCATGGAGGAAGGCAGTGTGGGCAGACGAGTGTGAGTTTCCAAAAGTGTTATTTTTCCCCCTTTCAAACTTTACTAGTGTTATTGTTGCACAATCTTTGGAGTTTTATAACTGTTGATAATATAATATGCAGCGGTACAAAGCTAACAAAGAGCTATTTTCAACAAACAAGACACTATAACTTTCCATTTGCCTTTTTGGTAAAAAAAATAAAATATTATTATTATTAAAAAATATTATTCATAGGGGGCGGTCAGGTGGCGTAGCGGAGATTGCGTTCGTCACCAACGCCGGTGACGCTGGATTCGCCTGTTCGAATCCAGCTCACAGCTCCGGGGTTGTCACCAGCTTGGCTGGCCGTTCACACTAATACAATTGGCAGTATCAGAGGGTGGGAGAAGCTGGCGGGGTGGGTCCGGGTCGTTGTAAACAGCGACTCCTACAGTTCAGTCGGGGCGCCTGCTCAGCGCGGATAGGATCTAAGGGGGGTAGTGTGATCCTTTCACACGTTACACCCTCTCAGTGAGAGTCCGCGCTGCCAGGTGAAAAGAAGCGGTTGATTGGCTGGACGTGTGTCGGAGGTCAGTGGGATTATTAAGTACAAAATTAAGTAATTTGTTTCGGTCAGTGGGACGCGAAGGTTTACATCTCACTCGACTTCAGTGCAACGCGGCCGACCCGGGTTCGACTCCCGGACCCTGGCGACATTTGCTGAATGTCTCCTCCCCGTATCTTCTCCCATCCTTCCCCTCTCTCTATCCAATAAAGCAATAAAATGCCAAAAAGAAATCTTAAAAAAAAAATATATATATATATATATACAAGATCTGAATTGATGGAAAGACTAAAAAGACATTTCTCGTTGGCCCAACAGACCTGGAGATGGATAGCTCCAAGCTTTGTATAGTTTGTCTCCTGTGTTGACTGACGCTGTTCAAAGAGCATCTGGACCTTCAGTTAAGATACTGTGTGATTTTATTATCATTTGTGAACATTATGATTGCGACAAAGTCCCTCTTCAGTTGAGATGCCCTTTTACTGTTCGTGAACATTATGTATCACCCTCTTCATCTCTTGAGAACTCTGCTCCTATTTCCCTCTCTGGTAAATATGTGATATGATGAGTTTGTGGATTTTGCTGAAATGCGGTATTCTCCTATAATGTCAGTCGAAATAATTTCCTTCTTTGAACGGGATCCCGCGAGGACCGTCCCGTTTGCGGTCATTTGAAGTTGATGGAAAGTGAAACGTCGACACATCCACCAGATCCGCCCCTTTTGAATTAATTGCTTTAGCGTGTCCTCCCTTGTAATTTTTTTGAATAAAAACCACAAACTATGAACCTTCTGACAGTCGCTCGCTCGCTCCGTGTCGGTGTGTGTCAGGTCAGGACTCCCCCCCTCCCCGCTGCCTGGTATACCGAACCCGACGTGTGCTTGGGTTTAATTTCCTTAAATCTGGCCGATGGCTGTCTGGCCCGGGCCGGTCACAACAAACACGGGCGAGGATACCGGTCGGGTCGTTCGCCCCCGAGGTCATTCTAGACAGAAGATGAAGATGGAAGCGAAATGTGAAACTATTCAACAAGCGCCGCAATTAATTACACTATGTGCGACTAATTATTACGACTATTATCGTTAAGCCTCCTGCCAACGGGGCCTATTAAGATAGAGCCATCTGCAGCCCGTGTGGCCTGGAGTCATAGATTCCGCTGACAGGCTCTAAACCCGCTCTAATGAAAGTCACCATAAACACTAGCGGAACGCTATAAACCACGACGGGACTCTGGACCACTTAACGGCGGCCCCCATTTAGGCAGTTTGGCTCATTTGCCAATGCTTCCCTTTTTCTTCCTGTGTTCATTAATCCCGAGGGATCGGTGGGTTTGAAAGGAAAATGGCCGCAGTCTGCTCTGTCCTCCGTGTCGGCTTTCAGTTTGTTTTCAACGAGGAGTATCCGTCTGTCGGACCGCGCCGCGTCTCCCCGCCAGGTTTGTGTCCCGCTTCCGACGGACCGCACGATGTTCCGAGAGGGTGAACTTTTGGAGCCGGCTGGGTAACGTCACCGTCTCGCCTCGACTACGGCAACGCACCGCTAGCCGGTCTGCCGACCACCAGCGCCACCGAGCCTCTTCACCTCGTCCAGAACGCAGCTGCCCGTCTCTGATCTCCGACCTACCAGAGGCAGTCCGCGTCACCCCGTTTCTTACAGGGACCTGCATCGGCTCCTCATCGCCGCCACAAATCCGCTTCAAGGTCCTCGACCTGGCATAACGCGCCAGGCAAAGGGAACGGCTCCCGCCTACCTCCGGTCAATGGTCTCTAGTAACGACACACCCTACTACACTCTGCATCTCAGACCCACTCCTGTCGGAGCTCCGGGAGGGTCGTCGAAGAGAAGCTGCCTGCTCTCAGCCCTCGGTCCTCGCTCCACAACGGTGGAACGAACTTCCCACCACAGTTAGGACATGACAGGACGAAACACGACGAATCTTTCGCCGTCGACTAAAGTCAATATCCGAGATGAAAAAAATGCAATAAAAGAAATAACCTTCTTACCGTCTTCTACTTTCATGCACTCTTCCAACCAGGGACGTGCACAGGACTTTAGAGGGGCAGGTGCTCAAAGGCTGAAAAGGGCACTGGGCCTGTGCTCTTTTTTGGGGGCCCTTTTTGGGCGGGCAGGGGCCTTTTTATGCTTTTTGGGGGGTTTTGGTGATCAAATATTGAATATTGAACTATAATAATCAGTGCAGGAGCTCACTTATCCTTGGAAGACACTTTTATCACTGACTTAAAAGGCCCATACATCTCCATAAATGTTCAGGGCGGAGGGAATAAGTGCATACCCTACAGACCCCAAGTCTGTTAGGACAGCAGACTCGGTTGGCACTGCTCAAAACTTACCTTTTTAAAATAGCTTTTAAATGAATTATTATCTTTATTTCATCGTCTTATTTTTCATTATTTCTATAAATTTTACTTAAATATTTTATTATAATTTGTATCATTGTTTTATGTAGTTTTTTTTATCATTTTATTTGTTCTTTTTTAATGTCAACATATTATCTAAATTATTCAAATAGAACTCAAACATGTTCCGTTGTGATGTCACCAGTGTTGGGCAAGTTACTTTTAAAAAGTAACTAGTTACAGTTACTAGTTACTTCTTCCAAAAAGTTACTAAATTACTTACTCAGTTACAAATTATAAAAGTAACTAGTTACTTCAGAAAGTAACTATTGCATTACTTTCAAGTAAATGTGTTACATAAACAACATACAGAAATCTAAACTATTTGAATGTTGCTGTGGGACAAAGTGAGACTAGCCTCCAATCAAATGCCATGTATGTAGATATTATAATTACTATGTTTATATAGTGGATCATACAAATACAAACACAATAGATGTTTTGGAACTTTTGATATGTATTGCCCCTCAACAGGCCACAACTGGGCAACATTAAATGATGCTTGTTAAGCACTATACCAAAAATAAATAACAAATTATATACTGATTGATTGAACACTTTAATTAACAGATTGCAGAATGGGTACAGTACAGTACGGCTCAATACACACAATTGTTAAGGGGATGCAGACCAGAGAGACTTTCGCCTTGTTTACATCAGGGTCCCCCATTTTCAATTCATGACATTTATGACATACACAACATACAGATATAAGAATCTAATCTAATCATCTATTCTAAACTAATCTAATCATGACATTTAACACTAGCACAGCCGACAAGGGGTCAAATGACCTTTAGGCATTTTCAATAAATGTATCCTCATCACTCGGTCGAGCTCCAGCTCTGTCACTCAATGACTTTTCCTAAAAGTACCCGTTTTATCTGGCACGGTTTCTGAAATTTCTAAATGACTTCAGTAAAATGTAATTAGAACGTTATTCCACATAATATGTGGAAAGTCACAGCACTTTGTGAGCGTCTAGCGCAGGGGTGGCCAACCCATGGCTCGCGAGCCGCATGTGGCTCTTTGCCCGTCAATGTGAGTCTCTTCCATCAAAAAATTAAAATTAAAATTAGAATATATATATATTTTTTTAATTTAAATTAAAAAAATAATAACGTTTTGTCACTGTTTATTTTTCTCATATTTCTCATAAGCTGTGGGGTCATCTGACCCCTTCCGGCGGGAATCAGTGACATTTTCCCCATGGCTGTTCTAGTGTTAAGACATGCATGACATACAGATATATATATATATCTCTGAGCACCTGAAGACTGTGCTATTAAACCAGGAAGTGCAGCACTGTTGATAAGGCTGTAGCCTCCACTACTGTAGTGCCCTGCGCTGCAACACAACTAACACAAGAGTGAACAAAAAATGCTCATGGACCCGCGGTCTGTTGTTGACTGCTCGCTTGTGTTGTTCGTTGGATTAGTTTTGGATTATTTGGGCTCGCCAAACAAACTATCAAAACGTACTCAGTCGTTGACTGAGTCGCTTGTGTTGTCGCTGTGTGTCAGACTCTGGATTCTTTCGAACACCCGCCCACCTCTACCTCTGATTGGCTTACCATGACATTTTACTCAACCTCAGCCAATCACGCACTGCCCACTAACCAAGGGAAAAAAGTATTGCTTCTCAGCGCAGAGATCTGTCTGATGAAAAAAACAGCTTCAATCATAGTAACGCACCGCATTTTTTGGCAGTAACGGTAATGGCGTTATTAAGATTGGAAGAGTAAGATTATC
Source organism: Notolepis coatsorum (assembly GCF_963971535.1). Taxonomy (NCBI): domain Eukaryota; kingdom Metazoa; phylum Chordata; class Actinopteri; order Aulopiformes; family Paralepididae; genus Notolepis; species Notolepis coatsorum. The sequence goes on along the minus strand of NC_140174.1, from coordinate 2,128,926 downwards.
GTTACTGAAAAAACTAACGCTGTTATTCATAACGCCGTTATTCCCATCATTGGATGTCACAGTATGATGTCATAATAGAACATTCTAGAACATTTGTGATGTCACAGTATGATGTCATAATCAAACATTCTAGAACATTCGTTATGGCACCGTATGATGTCATAATAGAACATTCTAGAACATTTGTGATGTCACAGTATGATGTCATAATCAAACATTCTAGAACATTTGTGTACAGTATATATTTCAGAAGACAAGTGAAGATCTCACTTGTTGTTTCCGGCTATTTGTCTGTAAGCTTGAATATATTCTGTAGATACAATTTAAAATCCCCACATGGAAAAGGAAACAATGTCCTGTACAATCCTTAATGAGCTGCGTCTGGAGGGAAGGTTCTGTGATGTGGTTATTAAAGTCAACAGCATTGAGTTGAATGCCCACAAGGCCCTCCTGTGTGACTGCAGTGACTATTTCAGGTACGTTTAGCTTGGTTCAGGTTAGCTTGGTTCAGGTTAGCTTGGTTAGTAAACAGATACCATACTGTACTTTTACTGTAAACAGATACTATACTGTACTTCTACTGTAAACAGATAATATACTGTAATTGTACTGTAAACAGATACTACACTGTACGTATACTGTAAAAAGATACTATACTGTACTTCTACTGTAAAACATATACTATACTGTACTTCTACTGTAAAAAGATAATATAATGTACTTCTACTGTAAACAGATAATATACTGTACTTCTACTGTAAACAGATACTATACTGTACTTCTACTGTAAAACATATACTATACTTCTACTGTAAAAAGATAATACACTGTACTTCTACTGTAAACAGATACTATACTGTACTTCTACTGTAAAAAGATAATATACTGTACTTCTACTGTAAAACATATACTATACTTCTACTGTAAAAAGATAATATACTGTACTTCTACTGTAAACAGATACTATACTGTACTTCTACTGTAAAACGATAATATACTGTATGTCTACTGTAAACAGATAATATACTGTACTTCTACTGTAAAAAGATAATATACTGTACTTCTACTGTAAACAGATAATATACTGTACTTCTACTGTAAACAGATACTATACTGTACTTCTACTTTAAACAGTCTGTCGTTGACTGCTCGCTTGTGTTGTTTGTTGGATTCGTTTTGGATTATTTGGGCTCGCCAAACAAACTATCAAAACGTACACAGAACCGCGGTCTGTCGTTGACTGAGTCGCTTGTGTTGTCGCTGTGTGTCAGACTCTGGATTCTTTCGAACACCCACCCACCTCTACCTCTGATTGGCTTACCATGACATTTTACTCAACCTCAGCCAATCGCGCACTGCCCACTAACCAAGGGAAAAAAGTATTGCTTCTCAGCGCAGAGATCTGTCTGATGAAAAAAACAGCTTCAATCATAGTAACGCACCGCATTTTTTGGCAGTAACGGTAATGGCGTTATTAAGATTGGAAGAGTAATCCGTTAGATTACTCGTTACTGAAAAAACGAATGCTGTTATTCATAACACCGTTATTCCCATCACTGGATGTCACAGTATGATGTCATAATAGAACATTCTACAACATTTGTGATGTCACAGTATGATGTCATAAATCAAAGATTCTAGAACATTCGTGATGGCACCGTATGATGTCATAATAGAACATTCTAGAACATTTGTTGTCACAGTAATGATGTCATAATCAAACATTCTAGAACATTTGTGTACAGTATATATTCAACAATTCTCTCAGAAGATCTCAGATATCAGAAGACCAAGTGAAGATATCACTTGTTGTTTCTGGCTACTTGTCTGTAAGCTTGAATATATTCTGTAGATACAATTTAAAATCCCCACATGGAAAAGGAAACAATGTCCTGTACAATCCTTAATGAGCTGCGTCTGGAGGGAAGGTTCTGTGATGTGGTTATTAAAGTCAACAGCACTGAGTTTAACGCCCACAAGGCCCTCCTGTGTGACTGCAGTGACTATTTCAGGTAAGTTTAGCTTGTTTCATGTTAGCTTGGTTCAGGTTAGCTTGGTTAGTAAACAGATACCATACTGTACTTTTACTGTAAACAGATACTACACTGTATGTATACTGTAAAAAGATACTATAGTGTACTTCTACTGTAAAATATATACTATACTGTACTTCTACTGTAAAAAGATAATATACTGTACTTCTACTGTAAACAGATAATATTCTGTACTTCTACAGTAAACAGATACTATACTGTACTTCTACTATAAACAGATACTATACTGCACGTCTACTGTAAACAGATACTATAATGTAATTTTACTGTAAACAGATACTATACTGTACTTATACTGTAAAATGTACTATACTGCACTTCTACTGTAAACAGATACTATACTGTACTTCTACTGTAAAAATATACTATACTGCACTTCTACTGTAAACATATACTATACTGTACTTCTACTGTAAACAGATAATATACTGTACTTATACTGTAAACAGATAATATACTGTACTTCTACTGTAAACATATAATATACTGTACTTCTACTGTAAACAGATACTATACTGTACTTATACTGTAAAATATACTATACTGCACTTCTACTGTAAACAGATACAATACTGTACTTCTACTGTAAAAATATACTATACTGCACTTCTACTGTAAACAGATACTATACTGTACTTCTACTGTAAACATATACTATACTGTACTTCTACTGTAACATATACTATACTGTACTTCTACTGTAAAAAGATACTATACTTCTACTGTGCTAAGACCCTATACTTCTACAGTGAAAATATATGACTACACAGGACAGAATGTTGCTTACTGTTTACTCATCAGATATCTCTATACTCTGCGTCCCACAGAGCCCTCTTCACTCGCTGGAGCGACTCAGAGAAAGCAGTCTACACTATCCCTGGGGTGTCCCCGGGTATGATGCAGCTCATCATAGAGTACTCCTACACACGCTTTGTGCTGGTGACAGCAGAGAACGTGAAAGAGCTTCTGGTGGCTGCAGACCAGCTTCGCGTCACTGGCATAGTAGGAGCGTGCTCTGACTTCCTAGAGGGCCAGCTGTCTCTGGAAAACTGTGTCGGCATCTGGAGGTTCGCAGACATCTACAACTGCCCTGACCTGAGGCGCAAGGCCCATCTCTGCATCGTGTGCCACTTTGAGGAGATGTTGCACGTCTCACAGGAGTTTGTGGAGCTGTCCCCGCAGCAACTGGTGGACATCATCGAGAGGGATGACCTGAACGTGAAGAGCGAGGAGACGGTGTTCGAGGCCGTCCTCCGTTGGATCGGCCACTCCCGTGAGGAGCGTAAAACACACATCCCTTTGCTGCTGCCCAAGGTAACTAATTGTATTACGAATACACAAACATGGTTGCTAGTGCCTGAGCCACATTTATTTTTAATAACATTTTTATTATTTTACTTTTTCTTGTTTGTCTGTCTCTTGTCAAGGTCATTATGATTCATGTTACTGTTATTATTGTTGTCATCACTGTTGTTATTATTATTATTATTATTATTATTATTATTATTATTATTATTATTATTATTATTATTATTATTATTATTATTATTGTACTGTTATGTTCTGTTTTATGTATGAAAAGAAAAGAAAAGAAAAACATTTATATAAAAAAAAAAAAAAACTAATTGTATTACTGTGCATTACATTAAAACAATACTAGGTTCCCTAGTACAGTGGTTGTCAAACATTTGGGTCCAAACTGTTCCCTAGCAACAGAAACCGTCTACAACCGATGTCTAAGTTGTACCCGCTGTCTGCTTGTCTCTTCCCAGGTTCGCATGGGCTTGATGAGGCCTGACTACTTCAGGAGCAACGTCCAGAACAACCCTGTGGTGAGGGACAGCCACGACTGCAGGCCCCTCATCCTCAGCGTCCTGAACCCCCCTGGCTCCGACAGGCTCCCAAACCCCCTGACCCGCCCACGCCGGCCCCAGGAGGTCCTATTGGCCATCGGAGTCCGGTTACTCGGCAGCATGACCATGGAGGCTTATGATATCCGAGCCGGTGGATGGACGGACGTGAGCGTTGAGGGGGACAGTCCCTGGGTCTGCCACGGCACCGCTTATCTCCACGGTCTGGTCTACTGCTTCGGCGGCTGGGACAACAGGGAGCCTCTCAGCAGTGTGCGCAGGTTCAACCCTGTCACTCGCAGCTGGCTGCAGGTGGCTCCCATGCACTCACACCGCAGTGAGCTCAGCGTGGTCGTGTTGGGCGGCTGTATCTACGCCATGGGAGGGAGAGACGGACACGTGGTACTGAACACCGCCGAGCGCTACGAACCTGAAACCGACCAGTGGACAGTGATCTCACCCATGCTGGAGCACAGGAGATACGCCGGGGCAGCAGCCCTCCAGGGCAAGGTGGGTGGAACTGAGGGACACAGGGTGCTAGATGAACACAAGGAACGTTAGATCAGAAATCATAAATGTCTTTATTGCCAAGTAAGCTTGCACATACAAAAGATGTGTCTGGGTCCTTTGGTGCATCAACATTAACAGACAATTAAAGTAGAATGAAATCAAATGGAATATATAAACTAAATTAGAATATTCTTTCTTATTACAGGTTTACATCTGTGGTGGCTTCAACAGGGCAGAGTGGCTGCTCACAGCTGAGTGCTACAGCCCAGACACCAACCAGTGGACTCTGATCGCCCCCATGAGCAGCAGGCGTTACGGAGTGGGAGTCGCTGCATACGGAGGACATGTCTATGCGGTAGGTGCACACGGAGACAAATTTCTATAGTTTCAAGTTTCAAGTTCAAGTTTCTTTAATAGTTGTCATACAGAAGTACAGAATACTTTTATACAAAATGCTTCTTACTGTTACGCTCCAGAGACTGTGCTAGACAAGATAAGTATCAAATAACATAGTATAGCATGTAAATTAGAAGTAGAAAATGAGGTCATAGTGTTCAGTATAGACATATGTACAATGTTCGATGCAGAATAGACGTAACTGAGTTACCATATAGATATGTATCATTTGACTTGTAATGCTGCTGTGATGCCCTCATTTCCCTAAATGGATTAATACAGTGTCTGCCTGCCTGAGCCACACACTAAAACATTCCTCTCATGTGTCCTGTCCTCAGGTGGGAGGGTGGGACGGTAGAAACGTCCTGCGTAGCGCGGAGGCCTACAGCCCCTTGACTGACTCCTGGAGCGCCCTGCCCAACATGCTCACCCCCCGCTTCCACTTTGGCATCGCGGTGCTGGACGACCTGCTCTTCGTGGTCGGAGGCAACACTGATGGCTTCTACTCCATCTCTAACGTGGAGCGCTACGACCAGAGCAGCGACAAGTGGACTGTAGCCGAGGACATGGAGATCCAGGACGGTGCCATAAGCTGCTGCATAATGCATGGCCTGCCATTTAACATGAGCCAGTACGCTGCTCCCCGTGGAGGAGGAGGAGGAGGAGGAGGAGGAGGAGGAGGAAAGGAGGAGGAGGAGGAGGAGCAGGAGCAGGAGGAAGAGCAGGAGGAGGAAGAGGAGGATTAGGAGGATTAGGAGCAGGAGGAGGAAGAGGAGGAGGAGCAGGAGCAGGAGGAGGAGCAGGAGGAGGAGCAGGAGCAGGAGGAGGAGCAGGAGGAGGAAGAGGAGGATTAGGAGCAGGAGGAGGAGGAGGAAGAGGAGGATCCTTTTAATGGACACCTACAGTAGCAGCCAATTATAATCGAGTATTCACACAGGCCATGGTTATAGAATAAAGTATATTACAGGGTACTACAAGGCAGAGGTGGGGGACTCGAGTCACATGACTTGACTGGAGTTGCAAATTTGAAGATTAATGCTGATAAAAAAAAAGACTCAACTTGACTTGGTACTAATGACTTGAGACTTGACTTTGACCTGAGGCAGATGACTCGAAAGGACTTGACAGTTTGTAATTAAAGCTGAAGAGCCTATTTGTTTGCGTGCAGCGTGGCCACCCAGGCTTAAAGGACCTGTCTAGCAGGACCTAGAGAACAGTGCAGACAGGATGCAGCTGAGGGCGCGTTGAACGGATCCTCCTCACATATCTGCGTTGATTGTCTCTCTCAAGCCATGTATTACCAGACCGTCTCTGATTCAGACAAGCCATGTATTACCAGACCGTCTCTGATTCAGACAAGACATGTATTACCAGACCGTCTCTGATTCAGACAAGACATGTATTACCAGACCGTCTCTGATTCAGACAAGACATGTATTACCAGACCGTCTCTGATTCAGACAAGACATGTATTACTAGACCGTCTCTGATTCAGACAAGACATGTATTACCAGACCGTCTCTGATTCAGACAAGACATGTATTACCAGACCGTCTCTGATTCAGACAAGACAAACGTATGAATTGACAGCTTTTCAAGACAGAGCTTCCTCATTCTGTTCGCGGTCCCTCACTAGTTCAAAGTCAATGTAACTCGACCACGGCAGAAGGTTCTCTCTCTCTCTCTCTCTCTCTCTCTCTGTCTCCATCTCTCTCTCTCTCTCTCTCTGTCTCTGTCTCTCTCTCTCTCTCTCTCTCTCTCTCTCTCTCTCTCTCTCTTTTTTTTCATTTCAGATATTGAATAATAATACGCAGGCAGTCACTCTCCGTAACCGTAAATTACATTTTCTTATCAAAAACGATTCATTCTTTCTTTGCCGACTCGCTTTTATTTATCTCGGGCCCTCGAGGAACCGCGTCATCTCGCTCGGCGGGACGAGTCGTTAAAGAAGCCGGTGTGTCGTCGTCTCCCGTAGAACCCGGTCGGAACAGAACCGCCGAGCGGGCCGGGCCGCGTGCTATTAGACCTATCTCAAACCCTGCCCTCTTTTCTTGATCCTCCAATCACAACTGTCGCTTACCTTACATTTGTCCGAGGTAAGCGACAGTTGTGATTGGAGGATCAAGAAAAGAGGGCAGGGTTTGAGATAGGTCTATTCCATTTCAGTCTTTGAATTTTTACCTTCCTTGTGAACTGAATCGAACATTCATGGAACTTCCTTTAACAGCGAGTCGTGGTGTGGAGCGGATCGTTTGAATAAAGCGTAAAATGGTGCATTTTTTATATAGCAGCTTTTATCCAAAGCGCTTTACAATTTTTGTTCCTCACATTTTACCCGTTCACTCACTACATTCACACACCGACGGCGGAGGTGACCGTGCGAGGTTGGGGGTTAAGTGTCTTGCTCAAGGACACATCGTGCGTGCTGCCCGGGAGGAGCGGGAATCTAACCGGGAACCTTCCGATTACCAGACGACCGCTCTACCTGCTGAGCCACTGTCGCCCCTCTTAGTGTACGACATCTCGTTCTTTGCCGCACATCGTATCTCATAGGAGGGGCGAGGGAATCAAGCGGTATCTGAACCTGTGTGCGCGCTTAGGCTACGTTCACACTGCAGGCGAAAAGTGGCCCAAATTGGATTTCTTTGCTCAAAATGTCACTCTGATCAGATTTTGTGTGAACAGTCAGTGTGAACGGCACAAAACACATGGAATCTGATCTTTTCAACCCTGGTTTGGGCCACTTTCATGACGTGGTTCTGACTCAGATACAGGTCTGATCCTTTGCAACGCAACCTCAGTCCGAACGGTCGTGCGACTTTCATGTGACCTTTACGTCACTCTAGATTTGACATTTGTCACATTTGTCTTATTGTTCATGTGCGCATGCGGGTCAGTTCAGGAGCGGGACCAGTTCACACTGGAACCTGATCTTGGCCACATTTAAAAAAAAAAAAAATTGGTGAACAACAGCCAAACATAAGATATCTGAACCGAGCATTAAATCAGAATTGAGCACGGAGGCTTGCAGTTTGAACGTAGCCTTACTGTGCAGTGATCAGTATATATTGTGCCGTTTATCATATAGGCGCGACAGTGGCTCAGGAGGTAGAGCGGTCGTCTGGTAATCCAGAGGTTCCCGGTTCGATTCCCGCTCCTCCCGGGGCACCGTGTCGATGTGTCCTTGAGCAAGACACTTAACCCCTAACTGCTCCCGATGAGCAGGTCGGCACCTCGCATGGTCGCCTCCGCCGTCAGTGTGTGAGAGTGAGGAACTAATTGTAAAGCACTTTGGATAAAAGCGTTATATTAATGCAGCCCTTTACCGTTCATCATCATATGTCTCAAGGAGTATCGTCGATATGACTTCATGCAGATTATGACAAAGAAACGGGTTTAGCCTGAAGAAACGTTTTGGCAAAATCTCCACCAATCGAATGACTTAGCAAGTGAAGTCACTACATTGGACAGCTGTCTGTTTTGGCCGCGTCTATACTTTTACCAACGGATTTCCAGTTCTGCGATCTGATTGGCCACTGACGTTTCTGGTCATGTGACATGTGCGCCAATCGCGTGACGCCTGTTTCTGCGCCTATTTCCGGGTCTAACAGCCTGCAAACTACCTAACGCCTAGTTTATCACTGGTTAAGCTTAGGCGACTCTTTCGAAGTTGGTTAAGGTTATAGTTTGGAATCAGGGCTGGTGTTCTATCGCCACGCACTAAGACAAACTAACCTTAACCAACTTGGAAAGAGTGCCTAAGCTTAACCAGTGAAAGAAACAGGCGTCACACGATTGGGCGCACATGTCACATGACCAGAAACGTCAGTGGCCAATCAGATCGCAGAACGAGGAACTGGAAATCCGTTGGTAAAAGTAAGCAGGTTGGCAGGATTTAAAACCCAATATTTATCTTCATTCAAGCATCGGTCGAGTTCGGTTGACCCTTCGCTCTGACCCGTTGCTCCTCATTTGAAGCCTCAGATGCTGAGACGACCTCACGGGAGGTTTCATGGCAACGCGGTCAATTAAAGGGACAGCTCGCCCCAAAAGGTCTTAGACGTCGGCTTGGAATTAAGTTTGAAGTTTAGTTTTATTTGTCACATACAGTATAAAGTACATGTACGTTACAGTGAAATGCTTGGTTCTGTATGAGCCTCCTGAGATTGTGCTTCATACTGTAAGAAAATAATAAAGACCAAACACTATACAAAATATACAATATACAGAATTAAAGTACAAAATGCAAAATTAGGTAAAGATCTTTTTTTATTTTATTTTTTACATACATTACATTGGATTACCCGTGGCACGGTTACTCAGGATAATCCACAGACCTCGTTGTAAACAGTTTCATTAACCCTTTCACTGCCACACGACAGCCGGTTAACCCTTTCACTGTGACAATACAGAAGGTTAGCCCTTTACTATCACACAACCGACGGCAATGCTCCATCATTAGCATCATTAGCTCCGCATTTGCTGAGCTAATGATGCTAATGATGGAGCATCGCCGTCGGTTGTGTGATAGTAAAGGGCTAACCTTCTGTCGTGTGGCAGTGAAAGGGTTAACATTATGTGTACTGTCGCAGTGAAAGGGTTAACCGTTTGGTAGCGCGGCAGTGAAAGGGTTAAGGGGACGTCACGTGTGTGGCAGTGCAGGGCAGTTCCTGAGCATAGGGGCCATACAAGAGGTTGCCGATAAAAGCCACCCCTAGAGGGCGCCAGCAACCACGCCTAAAAGGAATTTGAAAAAAGAAAGATAATTATTTCAAATACGTACCTTTTTTTTAACTGGCTTTTAAATGAATTTTCTTTATTTCATTGTCTTATTTTTCTTTATTTCTATTATTTTAACTTAAATATTTTATTACAGTTTTTTTTATCATTTTATTTGTTATTTTCAAATGTCTTATTTTGCTATTATTATTATTATTATTATTATTATTATTATTATTATTATTATTATTATTATTATTATTATTATTATTATTATTATTATTATTATTATTATTAATTTTGTATTATCATTTTGTTTATTTTTTTTTGGTGTAAAGCACTTTGAGCTGCAATCTGTATGAATGGTGCTGTATGACTAAATGACTAAATGGTGAATTGTAATAATATAGGTAAGGTAAGATACCTTAGTAGCAGAGTATTGCAGTGCCGACCCTGATGGTAGTGAGTGACCCTAGTATATATATACAGTGGACACTTATAGCTACTGTACTGGAGAAGCACAGTGTCTCTCCTTCCAGCTCTCCAGGGCATATTTTTGCATTCGATGTCGAGCGAATCCTATACGCATGGAGGAAGGCAGTGTGGGCAGACGAGTGTGAGTTTCCAAAAGTGTTATTTTCCCCCCTTTCAAACTTTACTAGTGTTATTGTTGCACAATCTTTGGAGTATAATATGCAGCGGTACAAAGCTAACAAAGAGCTATTTTCAATAAACAAGACACTATAACTTTCCATTTGCCTTTTTGGTCAAAATAAATAAAAGAGTTATTCATGGGGGGGGGGGGGGGGGGGGGGGGGCGGTCAGGTGGCGTAGCGGAGATTGCGTTCGTCACCAACGCCGGAGACGCTGGATTCGATTCGCCTGTTCGAATCCAGCTCCGGCGTTGTCACCAGCTTGGCTGGCCGTTCACACTAATACAATTGGCAGTATTAGAGGGTGGGAGGCGCCTAAGGAAGTTCCAAGTCAGTCAGAAGATCCTTAAGAACTTCTACTCATGTACAATAGAGAGCATCCTGACTGGCAACATCACCTCCTGGTTTGGGAATAGCACTGCACAAGACCGAAGCAGACTACAGAGAGTGACACGTTCAGCCGAACGCACAATTGGAGGGGGGCTCCCCACCCTCCAGAACATTTACAACAAGCGGTGCAGGGGCAAGGCTAAGAGAATCATTAAAGACTCCAGTCACCCGAACAACTGCCTCTTTGAACTGCTGCGGTCAGGCAAGCGATACCGGAGTCTCAAGGCGAGCACAGAAAGACTCAGAAGAAGCTTCTATCCCCAGGCCATCAGGCTGCTCAACGAACAATGAACACTACACAACAACAACCATCAAACGCACATAGCACACACATCCACACGCACACACTCACTTTAAACAAACACACTGTAGCACCCACTCCCCACACTTTATAGCACACACTCACTTTAAACAAACACACTGTAGCACCCACTCCCCACACTTTATATTTATTGATGAAGGATTGCACTACAACTCGTACACCTTACTGTAAATTGTACCTCATCCCATTTCTGCTTTGCACTATATATACTATACTACATTAGTACACTGCATAGTATTGTATATTATATGGTAACTCAGTTACGTCTATTCTGCATCGAACATTGTACATATGTCTATACTGAACACTGTGACCTCATTTTCTACTTCTAATTTACATGCTATACTATGTTATTTGATACTATCTTGTCTAGCACAGTCTCTGGAGCGTAACAGTAAGAAGCATTTTGTATGAAAGTATTCTGTACTTCTGTATGACAACTATTAAAGAAACTTGAACTTGAGAAGCTGGAGGCGTGGCTCCGGGTCGTTGTAAACAGCGACTCCTACAGTTCGGTCGGGGCGCCTGCTCAGCGCGGATAGGTTCTAAGGGCGGTAGTGTGATCCTTCCACACGTTACACCCTCTCAGTGAGAGTCCACGCTGCCAGGTGAAAAGAAGCGGTTGATTGGCTGGACGTGTGTCGGAGGAAGCACGTGATAGCCTCCACTCTCCCAGACCGACTGTGGGGGGTAAGTGCGCAGCGACCAGGAAGCGTGTTGCTTATTGACAGCGGAAGAGTGCAAAAATGCTTCCGCATTCGTCACCGCACGCCAGTACGGTAATGCGCCTTTCCTTTCGCCCCGCTCAGACAAATGCATATGTACATTGCAACACAAATGCAGCATTTCCGCGTACATTGCAACGAATCACTTGGAGTTTGAAAGTGATATCAGAAGAAACTACTCAACCTCGGCTGTCTTTAACTATGAGTGAACACAACGCATTGTAACGTTAACGCAGCTGTCAACTGTACTTTACTATGGAATATACATGTATTGTTAGAAAATGTTTTGGATCTAAATCACTTGGAGTTTGAAAGTGATATCAGAAGAAACTACTCAACCTCTACTGTATTTAACTATGAGTGAACACAACACTCTAACTCACCATCTTTAGATAATAAAGTACTCAACCTCTACTGTATTTAACTATGAGTGAACACAACACTCTAACTTACCATGTTTAGATAATAAAGTACTCAACCTCTACTTGTCTACTGTCTGACTGAACACAACAATACATGTATATTCCATAGTAAAGTACAGTTGACAGCTGCGTTAACGTTACAATGTGTTGTGTTCACAACACTGTTTAGTCTGTGACGACGCGTCGCGATAATATACATGTATATTCCATAGTAAAGTACAGTTGACAGCTGCGTTAACGTTACAATGCGTTGTGTTCACTCATAGTTAAAGACAGCCGAGGTTGAGTAGTTTCTTCTGATATCACTTTCAAACTCCAAGTGATTCGTTGCAATGTACGCGGAAATGCTGCATTTGTGTTGCAATGTACATATGCATTTGTCTGAGCGGCGTGAAAGGAAAGGTGCATTACCGTACTGGCGTGCGGTGACGAATGCGGAAGCATTTTTGCACTCTTCCGCTGTCAATAAGCAACACGCGACCAGGAAGGGGATTGGGAATTGGCATAACGACTAACATTGGGATGGGAGAAAATCGGAGGAAAAAGGAGGGGGGAAAAGATCAACAAAAAAAATGTAAAAAAATGTATTCATATAGCTGTTAATTTTTTTTGAAAATTAAGTAATTTGTTTCGGTCAATGGGAGGCGAAGATTTACATCTCACTCCACTTCAGTGCAACGCGGCCGACCCGGGTTCGACTCCCTGAATGTCTCCTCCCCATATGTTCTCCCATCCTCCCCCTCTGTCTATCCAATAAAGCAATAAAATGCCAAAAAGAAATCTTAAAAAAAAAATATATATATATATATATATACAAGATCTGAATTGATGGAAAGACTAAAAAGACATTTCTCGTTGGCCCAACAGACCTGGAGATGGATAGCTCCAAGCTTTGTATAGTTTGTCTCCTGTGTTGACTGACGCTGTTCAAAGAGCATCTCGACCTTCAGTTAAGATACTGTGTGATTTTATTATCATTTGTGAACATTATGTTTGCGACAAAGTCCCTCTTCGTCTATTTTTATTCTTCCATCTATTGGCCGATACTGTTCAAGACCTTCAGTTGAGATACCCTTTTATTTTCCGTGAACATCTTGAGCTCTGCAAAGAACTCGGCTCCTATTCCCCTCTGGTAAATATGTGATATAATGAGTTTGTGGATTTTGCTGAAACACGGTATTATTCTCCTATAATGTCAGTCGAAATAATTTCCTTCTTTGAAGAACGGGATCCCGCGAGGACCGTCCCGTTTGCGGTCATTTGAAGTTGATGGAAAGTGAAACGTCGACACATCCACCAGATCCGCCCCTTTTTGAACTAATTGCTTTAGCGTGTCCTCCCTTGTAATTTTTTTTGAATAAAAACCACAAACTATGAACCTTCTGACAGTCGCTCGCTCGCTCCGTGTCGGTGTGTGTCAGGTCAGGACTCCCCCCCCCCCCCCCCCCTGGTATACCGAACCCGACGTGTGCTTGGGTTTAATTCCCTTAAATCTGGCCGATGGCTGTCTGGCCCGGGCCGGTCACAACAAACACGGGCGAGGATACCGGTCGGGCCGTTCGCCCCCGAGGTCATTCTAGACAGAAGATGAAGATGGAAGCGAAATGTGAAACTATTCAACAAGCGCCGCAATTAATTACACTATGTGCGACTAATTATTACGACTATTATCGTTAAGCCTCCTGCCAACGGGGCCTATTAAGATAGAGCCATCTGCAGCCCGTGTGGCCTGGAGTCATAGATTCCGCTGACAGGCTCTAAACCCGCTCTAATGAAAGTCACCATAAACACTAGCGGAACGCTATAAACCACGACGGGACTCTGGACCACTTAACGGCGGCCCCCATTTAGGCAGTTTGGCTCATTTGCCAATGCTTCCCTTTTTCTTCCTGTGTTCATTAATCCCGAGGGATCGGTGGGTTTGAAAGTAAAATGGCCGCAGTCTGCTCTGTCCTCCGTGTCGGCTTTCAGTTTGTTTTCAACGAGGAGTATCCGTCTGTCGGACCGCGCCGCGTCTCCCCGCCAGGTTTGTGTCCCGCTTCCGGACGGACCGCACGATGTTCCGAGAGGGTGAACTTTTGGAGCCGGCTGGGTAACGTCACCGTCTCGCCTCGACTACGGCAACGCACCGCTAGCCGGTCTGCCGACCACCAGCGCCACCGAGCCTCTTCACCTCACCCAGAACGCAGCTACCCGTCTCTGATCTCCGACCTACCAGAGGCAGTCCGCGTCACCCCGCTTCTTATAGGGACCTGCATCGGCTCCCCATCGCCGCGACGAATCCGCTTCAAGGTCCTCGACCTGGCATACCGCGCCAGGCAAAGGGAACGGCTCCCGCCTACCTCCGGTCAATGGTCTCTAGTAACGACACACCCTACTACACTCTGCATCTCAGACCCACTCCTGTCGGAGCTCCGGGAGGGTCGTCGAAGAGAAGCTGCCTGCTCTCAGCCCTCGGTCCTCGCTCCACAACGGTGGAACGAACTTCCCACCACAGTTAGGACATGACAGACGAAACACAACGAATCTTTCGCCGTCGACTAAAGTCAATATCCGAGATGAAAAAAATGCAATAAAAGAAATAACCTTCTTACCGTCTTCTACTTTCATGCACTCTTCCAACCAGGGACGTGCACAGGACTTTAGAGGGGCAGATGCTCAAAGGCTGAAAAGGGCACTGGGCCTGTGCTCTTTTTTGGGGGCCCTTTCTGGGCGGGCAGGGGCCTTTTTATGCTTTTTGGGGGGTTTTGGTGATCAAATATTGAATATTGAACTATAATAATCAGTGCAGGAGCTCACTTATCCTTGGAAGACACTTTTATCACTGACTTAAAAGGCCCATACATCTCCATAAATCAAGTTTCAAGTTCAGGGGGGAGGGAATAAGTGCTTACCCTACAGACCCCAAGTCTGTTAGGACACAGACTCGGTTGGCACTGCTCAAAACTTACCTTTTTAAAATAGCTTTTAAATGAATTATTATCTTTATTTCATCGTCTTATTTTTCATTATTTCTATAAATTTGACTTAAATATTTTATTATAATTTGTATCATTGTTTTATGTAGTTTTTTTTTATCATTTTATTTGTTCTTTTTTAATGTCAACATATTATCTAAATTATTCAAATGGAACTCAAACATGTTCCGTTGTGATGTCACCAGTGTTGGGCAAGTTACTTTTAAAAAGTAACTAGTTACAGTTACTAGTTACTTCTTCCAAAAAGTTACTAAATTACTTACTCAGTTACAAATTATAAAGGTAACTAGTTACTTCAGAAAGTAACTATTGCATTACTTTCAAGTAAATGTGTTACATAAACAACATACAGAAATCTAAACTATTTGAATGTTGCTGTGGGACAAAGTGAGACTAGCCTCCAATCAAATGCCATGTATGTAGATATTATAATTACTATGTTTATATAGTGGATCATACAAATACAAACACAATAGATGTTTTGGAACTTTTGATATGTATTGCCCCTCAACAGGCCACAACTGGGCAACATTAAATGATGCTTGTTAAGCACTATACCAAAAATAAATAACAAATTATATACTGATTGATTGAACATTTTAATTAACAGATTGCAGAATGGGTACAGTACAGTACAGCTCAATACACACAATTGTTAAGGGGATGCAGACCAGAGAGACTTTCGCCTTGTTTACATCAGGGTCCCCCATTTTCAATTCATGACATTTATGACATACACAACATACAGATATAAGAATCTAATCTAATCATCTATTCTAAACTAATCTAATCATGACATTTAACACTAGCACAGCCGACAAGGGGTCAAATGACCTTTAGGCATTTTCAATAAATGTATCCTCATCACTCGGTCGAGCTCCAGCTCTGTCACTCAATGACTTTTCCTAAAAGTACCCGTTTTATCTGGCACGGTTTCTGAAATTTCTAAATGACTTCAGTAAAATGTAATTAGAACGTTATTCCACATAATATGTGGAAAGTCACAGCACTTTGTGAGCGTCTAGCGCAGGGGTGGCCAACCCATGGCTCGCGAGCCGCATGTGGCTCTTTGCCCGTCAATGTGAGTCTCTTCCATCAAAAAATTAAAATTAAAATTAGAATATATATATATTTTTTAATTTAAATAAAAAAAAAAAAAACGTTTTGTCACTGTTTATTTTTCTCATATTTCTCATAAGCTGTGGGGTCATCTGACCCCTTCCGGCGGGAATCAGTGACATTTTCCCCATGGCTGTTCTAGTGTTAAGACATGCATGACATACAGATATATATATATATCTCTGAGCACCTGAAGACTGTGCTATTAAACCAGGAAGTGCAGCACTGTTGATAAGGCTGTAGCCTCCACTACTGTAGTGCCCTGCGCTGCAACACAACTAACACAAGAGTGAACAAAAAATGCTCATGGACCCGCGGTCTGTTGTTGACTGCTCGCTTGTGTTGTTCGTTGGATTAGTTTTGGATTATTTGGGCTCGCCAAACAAACTATCAAAACGTACACAGAACCGCGGTCTGTCGTTGACTGAGTCGCTTGTGTTGTCGCTGTGTGTCAGACTCTGGATTCTTTCGAACACCCGCCCACCTCTACCTCTGATTGGCTTACCATGACATTTTACTCAACCTCAGCCAATCACGCACTGCCCACTAACCAAGGGAAAAAAGTATTGCTTCTCAGCGCAGAGATCTGTCTGATGAAAAAAACAGCTTCAATCATAGTAACGCACCGCATTTTTTGGCAGTAACGGCGTTATTAAGATTGGAAGAGTAAGATTACTCGTTACTGAAAAAACTAACGCTGTTATTCATAACGCCGTTATTCCCATCATTGGATGTCACAGTATGATGTCATAATAGAACATTCTAGAACATTTGTGATGTCACAGTATGATGTCATAATCAAACATTCTAGAACATTCGTTATGGCACCGTATGATGTCATAATAGAACATTCTAGAACATTTGTGATGTCACAGTATGATGTCATAATCAAACATTCTAGAACATTTGTGTACAGTATATATTTCAGAAGACAAGTGAAGATCTCACTTGTTGTTTCCGGCTATTTGTCTGTAAGCTTGAATATATTCTGTAGATACAATTTAAAATCCCCTTATGGAAAAGGAAACAATGTCCTGTACAATCCTTAATGAGCTGCGTCTGGAGGGAAGGTTCTGTGATGTGGTTATTAAAGTCAACAGCACTGAGTTGAATGCCCACAAGGCCCTCCTGTGTGACTGCAGTGACTATTTCAGGTAAGTTTAGCTTGGTTCAGGTTAGCTTGGTTCAGGTTAGCTTGGTTAGTAAACAGATACCATACTGTACTTTTACTGTAAACAGATACTATACAGTACTTCTACTGTAAACAGATAATATACTGTAATTGTACTGTAAACAGATACTACACTGTACGTATACTGTAAAAAGATACTATACTGTACTTCTACTGTAAAACATATACTATACTGTACTTCTACTGTAAAAAGATAATATAATGTACTTCTACTGTAAACAGATAATATACTGTACTTCTACTGTAAACAGATACTATACTGTACTTCTACTGTAAAACATATACTATACTTCTACTGTAAAAAGATAATATACTGTACTTCTACTGTAAACAGATACTATACTGTACTTCTACTGTAAAAAGATAATATACTGTACGTCTACTGTAAACAGATACTATACTGTACTTCTACTGTAAAAAGATAATATACTGTACTTCTACTGTAAACAGATAATATACTGTACTTCTACTGTAAACAGATACTATACTGTACTTCTACTTTAAACAGTCTGTCGTTGACTGCTCGCTTGTGTTGTTTGTTGGAATCGTTTTGGATTATTTGGGCTCGCCAAACAAACTATCAAAACGTACACAGAACCGCGGTCTGTCGTTGACTGAGTCGCTTGTGTTGTCGCTGTGTGTCAGACTCTGGATTCTTTCGAACACCCACCCACCTCTACCTCTGATTGGCTTACCATGACATTTTACTCAACCTCAGCCAATCGCGCACTGCCCACTAACCAAGGGAAAAAAGTATTGCTTCTCAGCGCAGAGATCTGTCTGATGAAAAAAACAGCTTCAATCATAGTAACGCACCGCATTTTTTGGCAGTAACGGTAATGGCGTTATTAAGATTGGAAGAGTAATCCGTTAGATTACTCGTTACTGAAAAAACGAATGCTGTTATTCATAACACCGTTATTCCCATCACTGGATGTCACAGTATGATGTCATAATAGAACATTCTACAACATTTGTGATGTCACAGTATGATGTCATAAATCAAAGATTCTAGAACATTCGTGATGGCACCGTATGATGTCATAATAGAACATTCTAGAACATTTGTTGTCACAGTAATGATGTCATAATCAAACATTCTAGAACATTTGTGTACAGTATATATTCAACAATTCTCTCAGAAGATCTCAGATATCAGAAGACCAAGTGAAGATATCACTTGTTGTTTCCGGCTACTTGTCTGTAAGCTTGAATATATTCTGTAGATACAATTTAAAATCCCCACATGGAAAAGGAAACAATGTCCTGTACAATCCTTAATGAGCTGCGTCTGGAGGGAAGGTTCTGTGATGTGGTTATTAAAGTCAACAGCACTGAGTTGAATGCCCACAAGGCCCTCCTGTGTGACTGCAGTGACTATTTCAGGTAAGTTTAGCTTGGTTCAGGTTAGCTTGGTTCAGGTTAGCTTGGTTAGTAAACAGATACCATACTGTACTTTTACTGTAAACAGATACTATACAGTACTTCTACTGTAAACAGATAATATACTGTAATTGTACTGTAAACAGATACTACACTGTACGTATACTGTAAAAAGATACTGTACTTCTACTGTAAAACATATACTATACTGTACTTCTACTGTAAAAAGATAATATAATGTACTTCTACTGTAAACAGATAATATACTGTACTTCTACTGTAAACAGATACTATACTGTACTTCTACTGTAAAACATATACTATACTTCTACTGTAAAAAGATAATATACTGTACTTCTACTGTAAACAGATAATATACTGTACTTCTACTGTAAAACGATAATATACTGTACGTCTACTGTAAACAGATACTATACTGTACTTCTACTGTAAAAAGATAATATACTGTACTTCTACTGTAAACAGATAATAAACTGTACTTTTACTGTAAACAGATACTATACTGTACTTCTACTTTAAACAGTCTGTCGTTGACTGCTCGCTTGTGTTGTTTGTTGGATTCGTTTTGGATTATTTGGGCTCGCCAAACAAACTATCAAAACGTTCATGGAACCGCGGTCTGTCGTTGACTGAGTCGCTTGTGTTGTCGCTGTGTGTCAGACTCTGGATTCTTTCGAACACCCACCCACCTCTACCTCTGATTGGCTTACCATGACATTTTACTCAACCTCAGCCAATCGCGCACTGCCCACTAACCAAGGGAAAAAAGTATTGCTTCTCAGCGCAGAGATCTGTCTGATGAAAAAAACAGCTTCAATCATAGTAACGCACCGCATTTTTTGGCAGTAACGGTAATGGCGTTATTAAGATTGGAAGAGATTACTCTTACTCGTTACTGAAAAAACGAATGCTGTTATTCATAACACCGTTATTCCCATCACTGGATGTCACAGTATGATGTCATAATAGAACATTCTACAACATTTGTGATGTCACAGTATGATGTCATAAATCAAAGATTCTAGAACATTCGTGATGGCACCGTATGATGTCATAATAGAACATTCTAGAACATTTGTGATGTCACAGTAATGATGTCATAATCAAACATTCTAGAACATTTGTGTACAGTATATATTCAACAATTCTCGCAGAAGATCTCAGATATCAGAAGACCAAGTGAAGATATCACTTGTTGTTTCCGGATACTTGTCTGTAAGCTTGAATATATTCTGTAGATACAATTTAAAATCCCCACATGGAAAAGGAAACAATGTCCTGTACAATCCTTAATGAGCTGCGTCTGGAGGGAAGGTTCTGTGATGTGGTTATTAAAGTCAACAGCACTGAGTTGAATGCCCACAAGGCCCTCCTGTGTGACTGCAGTGACTATTTCAGGTAAGTTTAGCTTGGTTCAGGTTAGCTTGGTTCAGGTTAGCTTTGTTAGTAAACAGATACCATACTGTACTTTTACTGTAAACAGATACTACACTGTATGTATACTGTAAAAAGATGCTATACTGTACTTCTACTGTAAAATATATACTATACTGTACTTCTACTGTAAAAAGATAATATACTGTACTTCTACTGTAAACAGATAATATTCTGTACTTCTACAGTAAACAGATACTATACTGTACTTCTACTATAAACAGATACTATACTGCACGTCTACTGTAAACAGATACTATAATGTAATTTTACTGTAAACAGATACTATACTGTACTTATACTGTAAAATGTACTATACTGCACTTCTACTGTAAACAGATACTATACTGTACTTATACTGTAAAAATATACTATACTGCACTTCTACTGTAAACATATACTATACTGTACTTCTACTGTAAACAGATAATATACTGTACTTATACTGTAAACAGATAATATACTGTACTTCTACTGTAAACATATAATATACTGTACTTCTACTGTAAACATATACTATACTGTACTTCTACTGTAAAATATACTATACTGCACTTCTACTGTAAACAGATACAATACTGTACTTCTACTGTGAAAATATACTATACTGCACTTCTACTGTAAACAGATACTATACTGTACTTCTACTGTAAACATATACTATACTGTACTTCTACTGTAACATATACTATACTGTACTTCTACTGTAAAAAGATACTATACTTCTACTGTGCTAAGACCCTATACTTCTACAGTGAAAATATATGACTACACAGGACAGAATGTTGCTTACTGTTTACTCATCAGATATCTCTATACTCTGCGTCCCACAGAGCCCTCTTCACTCGCTGGAGCGACTCAGAGAAAGCAGTCTACACTATCCCTGGGGTGTCCCCGGGTATGATGCAGCTCATCATAGAGTACTCCTACACACGCTTTGTGCTGGTGACAGCAGAGAACGTGAAAGAGCTTCTGGTGGCTGCAGACCAGCTTCGCGTCACTGGCATAGTAGGAGCATGCTCTGACTTCCTAGAGGGCCAGCTGTCTCTGGAAAACTGTGTCGGCATCTGGAGGTTCGCAGACATCTACAACTGCCCTGACCTGAGGCGCAAGGCCCATCTCTGCATCGTGTGCCACTTTGAGGAGATGTTGCACGTCTCACAGGAGTTTGTGGAGCTGTCCCTGCAGCAACTGGTGGACATCATCGAGAGGGATGACCTGAACGTGAAGAGCGAGGAGACGGTGTTCGAGGCCGTCCTCCGTTGGATCGGCCACTCCCGTGAGGAGCGTAAAACACACATCCCTTTGCTGCTGCCCAAGGTAACTAATTGTATTACGGATACACAAACATGGTTGCTAGTGCCTGAGCCACATTTATTTTTAATTTAATTTTTATTATTTTACTTTTTCTTGTTTGTCTGTCTCTTGTCAAGGTCATTATGATTCATGTTACTGTTATTATTGTTAAGTCAAGATAGACTGCGCTCACAAATTATAACACTGGGTGCTGAAATCCCGTGGAGTATAATAGAAAAAGAAAGCAATACGCTTGGACCAGCACTCACAGATTTTGGTATATTTAATGGCAGCCTGAAACAAACATGTTTCGGAACAATTATGTTCCTTCCTCAGTGTTCGCTAGCCATCAACACTGAGGAAGGAACATAATTGTTCCGAAACATGTTTGTTTCAGGCTGCCATTAAATATACCAAAATCTGTGAGTGCTGGTCCAAGCGTATTGCTTTCTTTTTCTACTGTTATTATTGTTGTCATCACTGTTGTCATTGTTATTATTATTATTATTATTATTATTATTATTATTATTATTATTATTATTATTATTATTATTATTATTATTATTATTATTATTATTATTGTACTGTTATGTTCTGTTTTATGTATGAAAAGAAAAAAAAAGAAAAACATTTATTAAAAAAAAAAAAAAACTAATTGTATTACTGTGCATTACATTAAAACAATACTAGGTTCCCTAGTACAGTGGTTGTCAAACATTTGGGTCCAAACTGTTCCCTAGCAACAGAAACCGTCTACAACCGATGTCTAAGTTGTACCCGCTGTCTGCTTGTCTCTTCCCAGGTTCGCATGGGCTTGATGAGGCCTGACTACTTGCTGAACAACGTCCAGAACAACCCTGTGGTGAGGGACAGCCACGACTGCAGGCCCCTCATCCTCAGCGTCCTGAACCCCCCTGGCTCCGACAGGCTCCCAAACCCCCTGACCCGCCCACGCCTGCCCCAGGAGGTCCTATTGGCCATCGGAGGCCGGTTACTCGGCAGCACGGCCATGGAGGCCATGGAGGCTTACGATATCCGAGCCGGTGGATGGATGGACGTGAGCGTTGAGGGGGACAGTCTCCGGAGCGGCCACGGCACCGCTTATCTCCACGGTCTGGTCTACTGCGTCGGCGGCTGGGACGGCAGAGAGCCTCTCAACAGTGTGCGCAGGTTCAACCCCGTCACTCGCAGCTGGCTGCAGGCGGCTCCCATGCACTCACGCCGCTGTGGCCTCAGTGTGGTCGCGTTGGACGGCTGTATCTACGCCATGGGAGGGTGGGACGCAGACGTGTTCCTGAACACCGCCGAGCGCTACGAGCCTGAAACCAACCAGTGGACAGTGATCTCACCCATGCTGGAGCACAGGATCGGCACCGGGGCAGCAGCCCTCCAGGGCAAGGTGGGTGGAACTGAGGGACACAGGGTGCTAGATGAACACAAGGAACGTTAGATCAGAAATCATAAATGTCTTTATTGCCAAGTAAGCTTGCACATACAAAAGATGTGTCTGGGTCCTTTGGTGCATCAACATTAACAGACAATTAAAGTAGAATGAAATCAAATGGAATATATAAACTAAATTAGAATATTCTTTCTTATTACAGGTTTACATCTGTGGTGGCTTCAACGGGGCAGAGTGGCTGCTCACAGCTGAGTGCTACAGCCCAGACACCAACCAGTGGACTCTGATCGCCCCCATGAGCAGCAGGCGTGGCGGCGTGGGAGTCGCTGCATACGGAGGACATGTCTATGCGGTAGGTGCACACGGAGACAAATTTCTATAGTTTCAAGTTTCAAGTTCAAGTTTCTTTAATAGTTGTCATACAGAAGTACAGAATACTTTTATACAAAATGCTTCTTACTGTTACGCTCCAGAGACTGTGCTAGACAAGATAAGTATCAAATAACATAGTATAGCATGTAAATTAGAAGTAGAAAATGAGGTCACAGTGTTCAGTATAGACATATGTACAATGTTCGATGCAGAATAGACGTAACTGAGTTACCATATAGATATGTATCATTTGACTTGTAATGCTGCTGTGATGCCCTCATTTCCCTAAATGGATTAATACAGTGTCTGCCTGCCTGAGCCACACACTAAAACATTCCTCTCATGTGTCCTGTCCTCAGGTGGGAGGGTGGGACGGTAGAAACGTCCTGCGTAGCGCGGAGGCCTACAGCCCCTTGACTGACTCCTGGAGCGCCCTGCCCAACATGCTCACCCCCCGCTGCAGGTTTGGCATTGCGGTGCTGGACGACCTGCTCTTCGTGGTCGGAGGCTACACTGATGGCTCCAACTCCATCTCCAACGTGGAGCGCTACGACCAGAGCAGCAACAAGTGGACTGTAGCCGAGGACATGGAGACCCGGCGCGGTGACCTAAGCTGCTGCATAATGCATGGCCTGCCATTTAATATGAGCCAGTACGCTGCTCCCCGAGGAGGAGGAGGAGGAGGAGGAGGAGGAGGAGGAGGAGGAGCAGGAGCAGGAGGAGGAGCAGAAGCAGGAGGAGGAGCAGGAGGAGGAGCAGGAGGAGGAGCAGGAGCAGGAGGAGGAGGAGGAGCAGGAGGAGGAAGAGGAGGATTAGGAGCAGGAGGAGGAGGAGGAAGAGGAGGATCCTTTTAATGGACACCTACAGTAGCAGCCAATTATAATCGAGTATTCACACAGGCCATGGTTATAGAATAAAGTATATTACAGGGTACTACAAGGCAGAGGTGGGGGACTCGAGTCACATGAATTTGAAGATTAATGCTGATAAAAAAAAAGACTCAACTTGACTTGGTACTAATGACTTGAGACTTGACTTTGACCTGAGGCAGATGACTCGAAAGGACTTGACAGTTTTTAATGAAAGCTGAAGAGCCTATTTGTTTGCGTGCAGCGTGGCCACCCAGGCTTAAAGGACCTGTCTAGCAGGACCTAGAGAACAGTGCAGACAGGATGCAGCTGAGGGCGCGTTGAACGGATCCTCCTCACATATCTGCGTTGATTGTCTCTCTCAAGACATGTAGTACCAGACCGTCTCTGATTCAGACAAGACATGTATTACCAGACCGTCTCTGATTCAGACAAGACATGTATTACCAGACCGTCTCTGATTCAGACAAGACATGTATTACCAGACCGCTCCTGATTCAGACAAGACATGTATTACCAGACCGTCTCTGATTCAGACAAGACATGTATTACCAGACCGTCTCTGATTCAGACAAGACATGTATTACCAGACCGCTCCTGATTCAGACAAGACATGTATTACCAGACCGTCTCTGATTCAGACAAGACATGTATTACCAGACCGCCTCTGATTCAGACAAGACATGTATTACCAGACCGTCTCTGATTCAGACAAGACATGTATTACCAGACCGTCTCTGATTCAGACAAGACATGTATTACCAGACCGTCTCTGATTCAGACAAGACATGTATTACCAGACCGTCTCTGATTCAGACAAGACATGTATTACCAGACCGTCTCTGATTCAGACAAGACATGTATTACCAGACCGCCTCTGATTCAGACAAACGTATGAATTGACAGCTTTTCAAGACAGAGCTTCCTCATTCTGTTTGCGGTCCCTCACTAGTTCAAAGTCAATGTAACTCGACCACGGCAGAAGGTTCTCTCTCTCTCTCTCTCTCTCTCTCTCTCTCTCTCTCTCTCTCTCTCTCTCTCTCTCTCTCTCTCAGGCAAACAAGATGGTTATCTTTCCTTGATGAGGATTAAAATGTCAGTGTTCTAAATCCATGGATGTATTGGTCTACTCTATCTTTACTTTTATTCTGTATTTTATTTTATTTGTTTTACTAATAACTATTTTATTTTTATTTTTTTAACTTTGTTTTAACCCTGTAGTGTAGCACTTTGGGATCCCAGCGAACAATTTAACAATCTATTATTATTATTATTATTATTATTATTATTATTATTATTATTATTATTATTATTATTATTATTATTATTATTAGCATCCGCAGAGCTAATGATGCTAATGATGGAGCATCGCCGTCGGTTGTGTGTGATAGTAAAGGGTTAACCTTCTGTCGTGTGGCAGTGAAAGAAAGGGTTAAGCCGGTACCGGGCCGAGATTTATTTCACGTCATAAATAAATCAATACAGTCCCTATTAAGTGATGTTGTGTTTCTTTTTCAAATGCAGTAAAGACCCTGTCAAGAAAAGAAGCTAAAACTGTACCTCTTCACCTTCACCTGTTAATACACTCTGCTGCTGGGACTCGTAGCTCTTCACCTGTTAATACACTCTGCTGCTGGGACTCGTAGCTCTTCACCTGTTAATACACTCTGCTGCTGGGACTCGTAGCTCTTCACCTGTTAATACACTCTGCTGCTGGGACTCGTAGCTCTTCACCTGTTAATACACTCTGCTGCTGGGACTCGTAGCTCTTCACCTGTTAATACACTCTGCTGCTGGGACTCGTAGCTCTTCACCTGTTAATACACTCTGCTGCTGGGACTCGTAGCTCTTCACCTGTTAATACACTCTGCTGCTGGGACTCGTAGCTCTTCACCTGTTAATACACTCTGCTGCTGGGACTCGTAGCTCTTCACCTGTTAATACACTCTGCTGCTGGGACTCGTAGCTCTTCACCTGTTAATACACTCTGCTGCTGGACTCGTAGCTCTTCACCTGTTAATACACTCTGCTGCTGGGACTCGTAGCTCTTCACCTGTTAATACACTCTGCTGCTGGGACTCGTAGCTCTTCACCTGTTAATACACTCTGCTGCTGGGACTCGTAGCTCTTCACCTGTTAATACACTCTGCTGCTGGGACTCGTAGCTCTTCACCTGTTAATACACTCTGCTGCTGGGACTCGTAGCTCTTCACCTGTTAATACACTCTGCTGCTGGGACTCGTAGCTCTTCACCTGTTAATACACTCTGCTGCTGGGACTCGTAGCTCTTCACCAGGGACGTGCACAGGACTTTAGAGGGGCAGGTGCTCAAAGGCTGAAAAGGGCACTACACTTATGTGTATATATTAACCGAGCGCGCGTAGCGCGCAAGCGCAATTTTTAAGGGCCCTTTTCGGGCGGGGGGCCCCCTTTTTATGCTTTTTGGGGGGTTTTGGTGAATATTGAATATTGAACTATAATAATCAGTGCAGGAGCTCACTTATCCTTGAAAGACACTTTTATCACTGACTTAAAAGGCCCATACATCTCCATAAATGTTCAGGGGGGAGGGAATAAGTGCTTACCCTACAGACCCCAAGAAGTGCTGTATATTCTGTATTGTTTAATATAAATGCATTTTTTATTCCAATCCCGATTTGTATTTGAGATTCCCAAATCCCATCGGACTTGACTTCTTCGTGTCCCTCAGTGAGTGTAATACCAGCATTCGACTGTATGCGCCACATCGGTTTCTATCATCATCATCATCACCACCCACGCTATGCATAAAATATATAGGTCCGCGGAGAGGCACGCTGAGGAGGCCGTGCAAACTGCAATGGAATATGGGGCATCGCTCTCTCTTTACCTAATATTTTGATTCTATCCTGACATTTTTCAGTTGGAAGGGCAGTACATATGCGTAATGGTTAAAAAAAGAAAAAAGAAAAAAAAAGGCACTTTTTTGATGAGGCTCAAAAAGGCAGGTGCTCAAGCACCCCTTGGCCTCTGTGTGTGCACGTGCCCCTTGGCCTCTGTGTGTGCACGTGCCTGCTTTCAACTATACTAACATGTCTCTACTCTGCACTCAACACTGCAGCACCCAGGTTTCAACACTGTTTGATGAACATTGTTACTCAGCTGAAATAGTTGCACCCTTCCTGCTGACTTGTAAGTCGCTTTGGATAAAAGTGTTCAGCTAAATGACTATAAATGGAAATG
>NC_140174.1:2079247-2101397 GCF_963971535.1 Notolepis coatsorum | reverse complement strand
GAAACTCACACTTGTCTGCCCACACTGCCTTCCTCCATGCGTATAGGATTCGCTCGACATCGAATGCAAAAATATGCCCTGGAGAGCTGGAAGGAGAGACACTGTGCTTCTCCAGTACAGTAGCTATAAGTGTCCACTGTATATATATACTAGGGTCACTCACTACCATCAGGGTCGGCACTGCAATACTCTGCTACTAAGGTATCTTACCTTACCTATATTATTACAATTCACCATTTAGTCATTTAGTCATACAGCACCATTCATACAGATTGCAGCTCAAAGTGCTTTACACCAAAAAAGAATAAACAAAATGATAATACAAAATTAATAATAATAATAATAATAATAATAATAATAATAATAATAATAATAATAATAATAATAATAATAATAATAATAATAATAATAATAATAATAGCAAAATAAGACATTTGAAAATAACAAATAAAATGATAAAAAAAACTGTAATAAAATATTTAAGTTAAAATAATAGAAATAAAGAAAAATAAGACAATGAAATAAAGATAATTCATTTAAAAGCCAGTTAAAAAAAAGGTACGTATTTGAAATAATTATCTTTCTTTTTTCAAATTCCTTTTTAGGCGTGGTTGCTGGCGCCCTCTAGGGGTGGCTTTTATTGGCAACCTCTTGTATGGCCCCTATGCTCAGGAACTGCCCTGCACTGCCACACACGTGACGTCCCCTTAACCCTTTCACTGCCGCGCTACCAAACGGTTAACCCTTTCACTGCGACAGTACACATAATGTTAACCCTTTCACTGCCACACGACAGAAGGTTAGCCCTTTACTATCACACAACCGACGGCGATGCTCCATCATTAGCATCATTAGCTCCGCAAATCGTGTGACGCCTGTTTCTTTCACTGGTTAAGCTTGGCGACTCTTTCAAAGTTGGTTAAGGTTAGAGTTTGTCTTTAGAGCAGGGCGACAGAACACCAGCCCTGATTCCAAACTCTAACCTTAACCAACTTCGAAAGAGTCGCCTAACCGGTGATAAACTAGGCGTTAGGTAGTTTGCAGGCTGTTCGAGGCGGAAATGGGCGCAGAAACAGGCATCACGCGATTGGCGCACATGTCACATGACCAGAAACGTCAGTGGCCAATCAGATTGCAGAACGCGGAACTGGAAATCCGTTGGTAAAAGTATAGACGCGGCCAAAACAGACAGCTGTCCAATGTAGTGACTTCACTTGCTAAGTCATTCGATTGGTGGAGATTTAGCCAAACGTTTCTTCAGACTAAACCCGTTTCTTTGTCATAATCTGCATGAAGTCATATCGACGATACTCCTTGAGACATATGATGATGAACGGTAAAGGGCTGCATTAATATAACGCTTTTATCCAAAGTGCTTTACAATTAGTTCCTCACTCTCACACACTGACGGCGGAGGCGACCATGCGAGGTGCCGACCTGCTCATCGGGAGCAGTTAGGGGTTAAGTGTCTTGCTCAAGGACACATCGACACGGTGCCCCGGGAGGAGCGGGAATCGAACCGGGAACCTCTGGATTACCAGACGACCGCTCTACCTCCTGAGCCACTGTCGCGCCTATATGATAAACGGCACAATATATACTGATCACTGCACAGTAAGGCTACGTTCAAACTGCAAGCCTCCGTGCTCAATTCTGATTTAATGCTCGGTTCAGATTTCTTATGTTTGGCTGTTGTTCACCAATTTTTTTTTTTTTTTTTTTAAATGTGGCCAAGATCAGGTTCCAGTGTGAACTGGTCCCGCTCCTGAACTGACCCGCATGCGCACATGAACAATAAGACAAATGTGACAAATGTCAAATCTAGAGTGACGTAAAGGTCACATGAAAGTCGCACGACCGTTCGGACTGAGGTTGCGTTGCAAAGGATCAGACCTGTATCTGAGTCAGAACCACGTCATGAAAGTGGCCCAAACCAGGGTTGAAAAGATCAGATTCCATGTGTTTTGTGCCGTTCACACTGACTGTTCACACAAAATCTGATCAGAGTGACATTTTGAGCAAAGAAATCCAATTTGGGCCACTTTTCGCCTGCAGTGTGAACGTAGCCTAAGCGCGCACACAGGTTCAGATACCGCTTGATTCCCTCGCCCCTCCTATGAGATACGATGTGCGGCAAAGAACGACATGTCGTACACTAAGAGGGGCGACAGTGGCTCAGCAGGTAGAGCGGTCGTCTGGTAATCGGAAGGTTCCCGGTTAGATTCCCGCTCCTCCCGGGCAGCACGCACGATGTGTCCTTGAGCAAGACACTTAACCCCCAACCTCGCACGGTCACCTCCACCGTCGGTGTGTGAATGTAGTGAGTGAACGGGTAAAATGTGAGGAACAAAAATTGTAAAGCGCTTTGGATAAAAGCTGCTATATAAAAAATGCACCATTTTACGCTTTATTCAAACGATCCGCTCCACACCACGACTCGCTGTTAAAGGAAGTTCCATGAATGTTCGATTCAGTTCACAAGGAAGGTAAAAATTCAAAGACTGAAATGGAATAGACCTATCTCAAACCCTGCCCTCTTTTCTTGATCCTCCAATCACAACTGTCGCTTACCTCGGACAAATGTAAGGTAAGCGACAGTTGTGATTGGAGGATCAAGAAAAGAGGGCAGGGTTTGAGATAGGTCTAATAGCACGCGGCCCGGCCCGCTCGGCGGTTCTGTTCCGACCGGGTTCTACGGGAGACGACGACACACCGGCTTCTTTAACGACTCGTCCCGCCGAGCGAGATGACGCGGTTCCTCGAGGGCCCGAGATAAATAAAAGCGAGTCGGCAAAGAAAGAATGAATCGTTTTTGATAAGAAAATGTAATTTACGGTTACGGAGAGTGACTGCCTGCGTATTATTATTCAATATCTGAAATGAAAAAAAAGAGAGAGAGAGAGAGAGAGAGAGAGAGAGAGAGAGACAGAGACAAAGAGAGAGAGAGAGAGAGAGATGGAGACAGAGAGAGAGAGAGAGAGAGAGAGAGAGAGAACCTTCTGCCGTGGTCGAGTTACATTGACTTTGAACTAGTGAGGGACCGCGAACAGAATGAGGAAGCTCTGTCTTGAAAAGCTGTCAATTAATACATGTCTTGTCTGAATCAGAGACGGTCTGGTAATACATGTCTTGTCTGAATCAGAGACGGTCTGGTAATACATGTCTTGTCTGAATCAGAGACGGTCTGGTAATACATGTCTTGTCTGAATCAGAGACGGTCTGGTAATACATGTCTTGTCTGAATCAGAGACGGTCTAGTAATACATGTCTTGTCTGAATCAGAGACGGTCTGGTAATACATGTCTTGTCTGAATCAGAGACGGTCTGGTAATACATGGCTTGTCTGAATCAGAGACGGTCTGGTAATACATGTCTTGTCTGAATCAGAGACGGTCTGGTAATACATGTCTTGTCTGAATCAGAGACGGTCTGGTAATACATGTCTTGTCTGAATCAGAGACGGTCTGGTAATACATGTCTTGTCTGAATCAGAGGCGGTCTGGTAATACATGTCTTGTCTGAATCAGAGGCGGTCTGGTAATACATGGCTTGTCTGAATCAGAGACGGTCTGGTAATACATGTCTTGTCTGAATCAGAGGCGGTCTGGTAATACATCTCTTGAGAGAGACAATCAACGCAGATATGTGAGGAGGATCCGTTCAACGCGCCCTCAGCTGCATCCTGTCTGCACTGTTCTCTAGGTCCTGCTAGACAGGTCCTTTAAGCCTGGGTGGCCACGCTGCACGCAAACAAATAGGCTCTTCAGCTTTCATTAAAAACTGTCAAGTCCTTTCGAGTCATCTGCCTCAGGTCAAAGTCAAGTCTCAAGTCATTAGTACCAAGTCAAGTTGAGTCTTTTTTTTTTTATCTTCAAATTTGCAACTCCAGTCAAGTCATGTGACTCGAGTCCCCCACCTCTGCCTTGTAGTACCCTGTAATATACTTTATTCTATAACCATGGCCTGTGTGAATACTCGATTATAATTGGCTG
This sequence comes from Notolepis coatsorum, assembly GCF_963971535.1. Taxonomy (NCBI): domain Eukaryota; kingdom Metazoa; phylum Chordata; class Actinopteri; order Aulopiformes; family Paralepididae; genus Notolepis; species Notolepis coatsorum. The sequence continues at coordinate 2,097,405 of NC_140174.1, read as the reverse complement.
CTACTGTAGGTGTCCATTAAAAGGATCCTCCTCTTCCTCCTCCTCCTCCTCCTGCTCCTAATCCTCCTCTTCCTCCTCTTCCTCCTCCTGCTCCTAATCCTCCTCTTCCTCCTCCTGCTCCTAATCCTCCTCTTCCTCCTCCTGCTCCTAATGCTCCTCTTCCTCCTCCTCCTCCTGCTCCTCCTCCTGCTCCTCCTCCTGCTCCTCCTCCTCCTCCTGCTTCTGCTCCTCCTCCTCCTCCTGCTCCTGCTCCTCCTCCTCCTCCTCCTCCTCCTCCTCCTCCTCCTCCTCCTCCTCCTCGGGGAGCAGCGTACTGGCTCATATTAAATGGCAGGCCATGCATTATGCAGCAGCTTAGGCCACCGCGCCGGGTCTTCATGTCCTCGGCTACAGTCCACTTGTTGCTGCTCTGGTCGTAGCGCTCCACGTTAGAGATGGAGTTGAAGCCATCAGTGTAGCCTCCGACCACGAAGAGCAGGTCGTCCAGCACCGCAATGCCAAACCTGCAGCGGGGGGTGAGCATGTTGGGCAGGGCGCTCCAGGAGTCAGTCAAGGGGCTGTAGGCCTCCGCGCTACGCAGGACGTTTCTACCGTCCCACCCTCCCACCTGAGGACAGGACACATGAGAGGAATGTTTTAGTGTGTGGCTCAGGCAGGCAGACACTGTATTAATCCATTTAGGGAAATGAGGGCATCACAGCAGCATTACAAGTCAAATGATACATATCTATATGGTAACTCAGTTACGTCTATTCTGCATCGAACATTGTACATATGTCTATACTGAACACTATGACCTCATTTTCTACTTCTAATTTACATGCTATACTATGTTATTTGATACTTATCTTGTCTAGCACAGTCTCTGGAGCGTAACAATAAGAAGCATTTTGTATAAAAGTATTCTGTACTTCTGTATGACAACTATTAAAGAAACTTGAACTTGAAACTTGAAACTATAGAAATTTGTCTCCGTGTGCACCTACCGCATAGACATGTCCTCCGTATGCAGCGACTCCCAGCCATCTACGCCTGCTGCTCATGGGGGCGATCAGAGTCCACTGGTTGGTGTCTGGGCTGTAGCACTCAGCTGTGAGCAGACACTCTGCCCCGTTGAAGCCACCACAGATGTAAACCTGTAATAAGAAAGAATATTCTAATTTAGTTTATATATTCCATTTGATTTCATTCTACTTTAATTGTCTGTTAATGTTGATGCACCAAAGGACCCAGACACATCTTTTGTATGTGCAAGCTTACTTGGCAATAAAGACATTTATGATTTCTGATCTAACGTTCCTTGTGTTCATCTAGCACCCTGTGTCCCTCAGTTCCACCCACCTTGCCCTGGAGGGCTGCTGCCCCGGCGGAGCACCTGCGCTCCAGCATGGGTGAGATCAGTGTCCACTGGTTGGTTTCAGGCTCGTAGCGCTCGGCGGTGTTCAGTACCACGTATCCGTCTCTCCCTCCCATGGCGTAGATACAGCCGTCCAACACGACCACGCTGAGCTCACTGCGGCGTGAGTGCATGGGAGCCGCCTGCAGCCAGCTGTGAGTGACGGGGTTGAACCTGCGCACACTGTTGAGATACTCTACGTCCCAGCCGCCGACGCAGTAGACCAGACCGTGGAGATAAGCGGTGCCGTGGCCGCTCCGGAGACTGTCCCCCTCAACGCTCACGTCCGTCCATCCACCGGCTCGGATATCGTAAGCCTCCATGGCCTCCATGGCCGTGCTGCCGAGTAACCGGCCTCCGATGGCCAATAGGACCTCCTGGGGCAGGCGTGGGCGGGTCAGGGGGTTTGGGAGCCTGTCGGAGCCAGGGGGGTTCAGGACGCTGAGGATGAGGGGCCTGCAGTCGTGGCTGTCCCTCACCACAGGGTTGTTCTGGACGTTGTTCAGGAAGTAGTCAGGCCTCATCAAGCCCATGCGAACCTGGGAAGAGACAAGCAGACAGCGGGTACAACTTAGACATCGGTTGTAGACGGTTTCTGTTGCTAGGGAACAGTTTGGACCCAAATGTTTGACAACCACTGTACTAGGGAACCTAGTATTGTTTTAATGTAATGCACAGTAATACAATTAGTTTTTTTTTTTTTTTAATAAATGTTTTTCTTTTCTTTTCTTTTCATACATAAAACAGAACATAACAGTACAATAATAATAATAATAATAATAATAATAATAATAATAATAATAATAATAATAATAATAATAATAATAATAATAATAATAATAACAATGACAACAGTGATGACAACAATAATAACAGTAGAAAAAGAAAGCAATACGCTTGGACCAGCACTCACAGATTTTGGTATATTTAATGCCTGAAACAAACATGTTTCGGAACAATTATGTTCCTTCCTCAGTGTTGATGGCTAGCGAACACTGAGGAAGGAACATAATTGTTCCGAAACATGTTTGTTTTAGGCTGCCATTAAATATACTAAAATCTGTGAGTGCTGGTCCAAGCGTATTGCTTTCTTTTTCTATTATACTCCACGGGATTTCAGCACCCAGTGTTATAATTTGTGAGCGCAGTCTATCTTGACTTAACAATAATAACAGTAACATGAATCATAATGACCTTGACAAGAGACAGACAAACAAGAAAAAGTAAAATAATAAAAATTTAATTAAAAATAAATGTGGCTCAGGCACTAGCAACCATGTTTGTGTATCCGTAATACAATTAGTTACCTTGGGCAGCAGCAAAGGGATGTGTGTTTTACGCTCCTCACGGGAGTGGCCGATCCAACGGAGGACGGCCTCGAACACCGTCTCCTCGCTCTTCACGTTCAGGTCATCCCTCTCGATGATGTCCACCAGTTGCTGCAGGGACAGCTCCACAAACTCCTGTGAGACGTGCAACATCTCCTCAAAGTGGCACACGATGCAGAGATGGGCCTTGCGCCTCAGGTCAGGGCAGTTGTAGATGTCTGCGAACCTCCAGATGCCGACACAGTTTTCCAGAGACAGCTGGCCCTCTAGGAAGTCAGAGCATGCTCCTACTATGCCAGTGACGCGAAGCTGGTCTGCAGCCACCAGAAGCTCTTTCACGTTCTCTGCTGTCACCAGCACAAAGCGTGTGTAGGAGTACTCTATGATGAGCTGCATCATACCCGGGGACACCCCAGGGATAGTGTAGACTGCTTTCTCTGAGTCGCTCCAGCGAGTGAAGAGGGCTCTGTGGGACGCAGAGTATAGAGATATCTGATGAGTAAACAGTAAGCAACATTCTGTCCTGTGTAGTCATATATTTTCACTGTAGAAGTATAGGGTCTTAGCACAGTAGAAGTATAGTATCTTTTTACAGTAGAAGTACAGTATAGTATATGTTACAGTAGAAGTACAGTATAGTATATGTTTACAGTAGAAGTACAGTATAGTATCTGTTTACAGTAGAAGTGCAGTATAGTATATTTTCACAGTAGAAGTACAGTATTGTATCTGTTTACAGTAGAAGTGCAGTATAGTATATTTTACAGTAGAAGTACAGTATAGTATATGTTTACAGTAGAAGTACAGTATATTATATGTTTACAGTAGAAGTACAGTATATTATCTGTTTACAGTATACGTACAGTATATTATCTGTTTACAGTAGAAGTACAGTATAGTATATGTTTACAGTAGAAGTGCAGTATAGTATATTTTTACAGTATAAGTACAGTATAGTATCTGTTTACAGTAGAAGTGCAGTATAGTACATTTTACAGTATAAGTACAGTATAGTATCTGTTTACAGTAAAATTACATTATAGTATCTGTTTACAGTAGACGTGCAGTATAGTATCTGTTTATAGTAGAAGTACAGTATAGTATCTGTTTACTGTAGAAGTACAGAATATTATCTGTTTACAGTAGAAGTACAGTATATTATCTTTTTACAGTAGAAGTACAGTATAGTATATATTTTACAGTAGAAGTACAGTATAGTATCTTTTTACAGTATACATACAGTGTAGTATCTGTTTACAGTAAAAGTACAGTATGGTATCTGTTTACTAACAAAGCTAACCTGAACCAAGCTAACCTGAACCAAGCTAAACTTACCTGAAATAGTCACTGCAGTCACACAGGAGGGCCTTGTGGGCATTCAACTCAATGCTGTTGACTTTAATAACCACATCACAGAACCTTCCCTCCAGACGCAGCTCATTAAGGATTGTACAGGACATTGTTTCCTTTTCCATGTGGGGATTTTAAATTGTATCTACAGAATATATTCAAGCTTACAGACAAGTATCCGGAAACAACAAGTGATATCTTCACTTGGTCTTCTGATATCTGAGATCTTCTGCGAGAATTGTTGAATATATACTGTACACAAATGTTCTAGAATGTTTGATTATGACATCATTACTGTGACATCACAAATGTTCTAGAATGTTCTATTATGACATCATACGGTGCCATCACGAATGTTCTAGAATCTTTGATTTATGACATCATACTGTGACATCACAAATGTTGTAGAATGTTCTATTATGACATCATACTGTGACATCCAGTGATGGGAATAACGGTGTTATGAATAACAGCATTCGTTTTTTCAGTAACGAGTAAGAGTAATCTAACGGATTACTCTTCCAATCTTAATAACGCCATTACCGTTACTGCCAAAAAATGCGGTGCGTTACTATGATTGAAGCTGTTTTTTTCATCAGACAGATCTCTGCGCTGAGAAGCAATACTTTTTTCCCTTGGTTAGTGGGCAGTGCGCGATTGGCTGAGGTTGAGTAAAATGTCATGGTAAGCCAATCAGAGGTAGAGGTGGGTGGGTGTTCGAAAGAATCCAGAGTCTGACACACAGCGACAACACAAGCGACTCAGTCAACGACAGACCGCGGTTCCATGTACGTTTTGATAGTTTGTTTGGCGAGCCCAAATAATCCAAAACGAATCCAACAAACAACACAAGCGAGCAGTCAACGACAGACTGTTTAAAGTAGAAGTACAGTATAGTATCTGTTTACAGTAGAAGTACAGTTTATTATCTGTTTACAGTAGAAGTACAGTATATTATCTTTTTACAGTAGAAGTACAGTATAGTATCTGTTTACAGTAGACGTACAGTATATTATCTTTTTACAGTAGAAGTACAGTATAGTATCTGTTTACAGTAGAAGTACAGTATATTATCTTTTTACAGTAGAAGTATAGTATATGTTTTACAGTAGAAGTACAGTATAGTATCTGTTTACAGTAGAAGTACAGTATATTATCTGTTTACAGTAGAAGTACATTATATTATCTTTTTACAGTAGAAGTACAGTATAGTATATGTTTTACAGAAGTAAAGTAATAGTTGTCATACAGAAGTACAGAATACTTTCATACAAAATGCTTCTTACTGTTACGCTCCAGAGACTGTGCTAGACAAGATAGTATCAAATAACATAGTATAGCATGTAAATTAGAAGTAGAAAATGAGGTCACAGTGTTCAGTATAGACATATGTACAATGTTCGATGCAGAATAGACGTAACTGAGTTACCATATAATATACAATACTATGCAGTGTACTAATGTACAATACTATATAGTGCAAAGCAGAAATGGGATGAGGTACAATTTACAGTAAGGTGTACGAGTTGTAGTGCAATCCTTCATCAATAAATATAAAGTGTGGGGAGTGGGTGCTACAGTGTGTTTGTTTAAAGTGAGTGTGTGCTATAAAGTGTGGGGAGTGGGTGCTACAGTGTGTTTGTTTAAAGTGAGTGTGTGCGTGTGGATGTGTGTGCTATGTGCGTTTGATGGTTGTTGTTGTGTAGTGTTCATTGTTCGTTGAGCAGCCTGATGGCCTGGGGATAGAAGCTTCTTCTGAGTCTTTCTGTGCTCGCCTTGAGACTCCGGTATCGCTTGCCTGACCGCAGCAGTTCAAAGAGGCAGTTGTTCGGGTGACTGGAGTCTTTAATGATTCTCTTAGCCTTGCCCCTGCACCGCTTGTTGTAAATGTTCTGGAGGGTGGGAAGCCCCCCTCCAATTGTGCGTTCGGCTGAACGTGTCACTCTCTGTAGTCTGCTTCGGTCTTGTGCAGTGCTATTCCCAAACCAGGAGGTGATGTTGCCAGTCAGGATGCTCTCTATTGTACATGAGTAGAAGTTCTTAAGGATCTTCTGACTGACTTGGAACTTCCTTAGGCGCCTCCCACCCTCTAATACTGCCAATTGTATTAGTGTGAACGGCCAGCCAAGCTGGTGACAACGCCGGAGCTGGATTCGAACAGGCAAATCGAATCCAGCGTCTCCGGCGTTGGTGACGAACGCAATCTCCGCTACGCCACCTGACCGCCCCCCGCCCCCCCCCATGAATAACTATTTTATTTATTTTGACCAAAAAGGCAAATGGAAAGTTATAGTGTCTTGTTTATTGAAAATAGCTCTTTGTTAGCTTTGTACCGCTGCATATTATACTCCAAAGATTGTGCAACAATAACACTAGTAAAGTTTGAAAGGGGGGAAAATAACACTTTTGGAAACTCACACTTGTCTGCCCACACTGCCTTCCTCCATGCGTATAGGATTCGCTCGACATCGAATGCAAAAATATGCCCTGGAGAGCTGGAAGGAGAGACACTGTGCTTCTCCAGTACAGTAGCTATAAGTGTCCACTGTATATATATACTAGGGTCACTCACTACCATCAGGGTCGGCACTGCAATACTCTGCTACTAAGGTATCTTACCTTACCTATATTATTACAATTCACCATTTAGTCATTTAGTCATACAGCACCATTCATACAGATTGCAGCTCAAAGTGCTTTACACCAAAAAAAAATAAACAAAATGATAATACAAAATTAATAATAATAATAATAATAATAATAATAATAATAATAATAATAATAATAATAATAATAATAGCAAAATAAGACATTTGAAAATAACAAATAAAATGATAAAAAAAACTGTAATAAAATATTTAAGTTAAAATAATAGAAATAAAGAAAAATAAGACAATGAAATAAAGATAATTCATTTAAAAGCCAGTTAAAAAAAAGGTACGTATTTGAAATAATTATCTTTCTTTTTTCAAATTCCTTTTAGGCGTGGTTGCTGGCGCCCTCTAGGGGTGGCTTTTATCGGCAACCTCTTGTATGGCCCCTATGCTCAGGAACTGCCCTGCACTGCCACACACGTGACGTCCCCTTAACCCTTTCACTGCCGCGCTACCAAACGGTTAACCCTTTCACTGCGACAGTACACATAATGTTAACCCTTTCACTGCCACACGACAGAAGGTTAGCCCTTTACTATCACACAACCGACGGCGATGCTCCATCATTAGCATCATTAGCTCAGCAAATGCGGAGCTAATGATGCTAATGATGGAGCATTGCCGTCGGTTGTGTGATAGTAAAGGGCTAACCTTCTGTATTGTCACAGTGAAAGGGTTAACCGGCTGTCGTGTGGCAGTGAAAGGGTTAATGAAACTGTTTACAACGAGGTCTGTGGATTATCCTGAGTAACCGTGCCACGGGTAATCCAATGTAATGTATGTAAAAAATAAAATAAAAAAAGATCTTTACCTAATTTTGCATTTTGTACTTTAATTCTGTATATTGTATATTTTGTATAGTGTTTGGTCTTTATTATTTTCTTACAGTATGAAGCACAATCTCAGGAGGCTCATACAGAACCAAGCATTTCACTGTAACGTACATGTACTTTATACTGTATGTGACAAATAAAACTAAACTTCAAACTTAATTCCAAGCCGACGTCTAAGACCTTTTGGGGCGAGCTGTCCCTTTAATTGACCGCGTTGCCATGAAACCTCCCGTGAGGTCGTCTCAGCATCTGAGGCTTCAAATGAGGAGCAACGGGTCAGAGCGAAGGGTCAACCGAACTCGACCGGGGTCAGAGCGAAGGGTCAACCGAACTCGACCGATGCTTGAATGAAGATAAATATTGGGTTTTAAATCCTGCCAACCTGCTGGCAGAGATGGCACAATTAGCGGGTTTATTGCGCGCCAGCCTACCAATCCCTGGCCAAAACGTGTCATTACTTTTACCATCTGATTGGCCACTGACGTTTCTGGTCATGTGACATGTGAGCCCAATCGTGTGACATGTGTAATTTAGGTTACGGAGAGTGACCGCCTGCGTATTATTCAATCAATATCTGAAATGGAAAAAAAATTACAATAATGAAAAAAGAAAAGTGACTAACCTTTTGTACCGTCTTTTACTGTTATGCACTAAGGAATCTACCTCGCCTATATCATTACAATTCACAATGTAGTCCTTTAGCTGATGCTTGTATCCAGACTTACAGATTGTGAACAACAAGTCCGCAGGAGGGTGTCAGTCAGGGGCTCTGGCAGGAGGGTGTCAGTCAGGGGCTCTGGCAGGAGGGTGTCAGTCAGGGGCTCTGGCAGGAGGGTGTCAGCCAGGGGCTCTGGCAGCTAAGAGTCAGTGGCGTTGTTCATCAAATAGTGTCGAACTTGAGTGCATAGTAGTATAGACATATTAGCAAGATAGGTAGTAGTATAAGAATAATAGCATAGTAGTAGGGTACATAATAGTAAGAAAGACAGTAAGAGGGTTATTGTTTATTTTTTTCTGATATTATTTGAGATATTGTTTGAAGTGTGTTTTTAGTAGAGCTGGGCCGTTAACAGCGTTAACGCGATACTAGTATCGCACGATAATATAATTGACGCAGTTAATGTTTTTTTTTTTTTTACCTTGATTTACCCAGGGTAGGTTCGCTGAGCACAGATGCTCTTTTTCAGGAACGCCCTGCTTCACATTCACACAGTTCCATTCACACCTGGGAGCTGCCCAGTACAACCACAGTTGACACCATTGGCCACTGAGCAACTCCACTGGAGCAGTTGATTTGCATTGGCAGGGTTTGGCCCTGTCTGGCACCCAACGGGAAAAATATTATAGGCACTATAAGTAGACACCGCTACATAAAACAAGCTGGTCTGCCTGAGTGACTGGTGGAAGAAGGAGAAATAGAGATTGGACTGATTGAGTCAAGCCATGTCACATAGTTCAAGTTTGAAATGCTTCTTTCTGTTTTGCTCCTGAGAGTGTGCTAGATACTGTACTGTGCTGTACTGGTAATATTATTTATTTGTGTTAACTTCTGAATAAAACAACTTATTAAACACAAGTACATCTTATTGAACATTATTTTGATATTTCATTACCAATTATCATAACAAAACAGCTTTTTCAAACAGTCTGTAATGCATTTTGGAAACGGGAGATGGGCTCATGGTGTAATGGGCCACCTGGCCTGAGAAACATCAGGAGGAAAGAAAAAGTAAGGACTTACTTCTGGTCATTATTTGGGTAGAACACACATATTTTGAATGCCTTCGGCAGATTTCTTTTAGCCATTTTAATCTAGATTAAATCCAGGATGGCAGATAGATTAATCTAGATTAAAAAAATTAATCTATGCCCACCTCTAGTTTTTACTATGCTAATAATATGCACTCAAGACTGTAGCACTCAAGTTCAACACTGTTTGACGGACAACGTTACCGACCCTTAGCTGCCAGAGTCGTACTCTTCCTGCTGACTGTATATATATATACTATGTATTAAAGGGCAGTGGAAAGTAACTAAGTGTTTTTACTCAAGTACTGTACTAAAAGTAACATTTTGAGCTAGTTGTACTCTTCCTGCTGTCTTGTCGTACAGAACTTGTAAGTAAGTGGCTTTGGATAAAAGAGTTGAGCTAAATGACTAAACGTAAACGTAAATGTATTATATACCATCAGTTGATGATGAAAATCTGACAACATGTATAGATAATACCGAGGAGACATCGGGTTCACCCCTCGTCTACACGTCCAATCATCTCTCGTTATTACAATCGTCTTCCGTTTCCCCGCCGCTGTGCTATTGGAACTGATCGGGTGACGTGTGGAGGCGGTAGAAGATCAATAATACCATCCCCTCCTGCCAGTTGACCTGAAAAAACAAACATTAGATTCCCAGCTAACCTCAGGGATGAAACGCAAAAGAGAAGCTGCAGCCCTTAATACCGTCTTCCCCGTGTATTGTGAGAGAGAACATAATTTATTCATATAAACGGAATAGGCATTCAGCGGTGGGGGGGGGGGGGGGGGGGGGGGGGCATCAAACGTCTCCAAATGGAATGACCGGTCTAGCCGTCGCATTTGAAAGGTCCCATTTCCCACGTCTCGTCGGACGTACACGCCTGATCGAGAACCCATTACTCTGGGCTCCAGAAGGACACAACACAAAAGAACACACTCAGAGAAAGAGTCAGGAGAGAGAGGAGGTACGACGCCAGGGTAGAAAAAAATAGTTTCAAGTAGTTTTTTTGCCCCTGTATTTTATTTCAAACCGTGTTCATACAGTACAGTGGTGCTCTTTCAAACAGATTGTACAGAAAAGGACGAATCACTGTCTTGAATAATATGAGGGTTCTTCTCAGAAGAAAGCTCCTCCTGGTCCCATGTTCTTGTTAATATTCATGGTGTTACAGTGTACTGTACGTACTGTACATCCCCGTCTGTCTGTATGTAGTGATTGATCGTTTATCTAACGTTTAGCGTCGGCTCACCGGATACCTTGTATTCATTTGTGTGTTCACTCACGAAAAAAAGAAGAAAAAAAAGTCCATCTTACTGCTCCCTCCACCGTAGATCACTTCATTCCCAAAGCTATTTGTTATTATTAGCTTTCCTGCCCGACATACATTGTTCTTTTTATTTGTATTTTTAAATCTAGGCAACCACACACGTCGATACCGGTAACCAAAATGATAACGGTGAAAAAGTAACGGACCATAATATTCACACGGTGGGCATTGTGCTCTCGAGTGGGGGCTCCCAAGGGGAACCGGCTATTGTGCTCGTGTGTCGCGCTCGACTCAACAAATGTCCAAAGGAACCCAACCTGAGGATGACATACAGTAAGAGCAAAATGGCCGCCGCGTAAGTACAGTCCATCGGTGTACAAGCGCCAAGAAACAAACACCTGTAAGGAGCCCTTTTCTCTCGGCACAATCGACGTGAAGAGGCAGCTTTGGGAAGAAATCAAACCCATCACATATATTGAATGCACGCGCGCGCACACACACGCACACACAACACACACAAATATAAAAAAAAAGACGTAATAGCATTTCACTCAGAACGAGTGCCGTGCCGTGGCGTACGAGTGCGTGGAGTGGAGGGTGCCGGAGCTCACACCTCGAAAGAAAAAAAAGAAAAACCTTGTTTCAATGTGCAACTGATATAACATCCCATCCACGCCTGCCCCCCCCCCCCCCCCCCCTTCCTGTCGCTCTCGTTCTCCCTCCTCCCTTCTTCATTCACCCACGGTACGTCTCTCCCGTCTCCCCCCCACCCCCCCTCCCCTCTATCCTTCCGTTAACTATTCTCTCCCCTGCCCCCCCCCCCAATCACTCACTCCCCGCCTCTCCTTTCTGCCCCCCCCCCCCCCCCTTTACCTCCTGGCCTCACCCCCCCCTCCCTCCCTCCCCCTTGTTCCCTCTACCACCTCCGTTCACCCACGTACGTCTCCCCCCCCTCCTCTCCTTCCGTGATTCTCTCCCCTGTCGCCCACCCCCCCACCCCCCACTCACTCACTCCCCGCCTCTCCTTTCTGCCCCCCCCCCCCAGGGCTCGTCCCCGGCCAGGCCGGCAGGGTGGTGGTGGTGGTGGTGGCGTCGGTGCCACAGCGGTGCCCGGGTGGCGCCTCAGGGCAGCGCGGGGTCGGAGATGCCGTGAGCCGGGTCGCAGGTGAAGGACACGGTGATGGCGTGACGTGTGCCCCACCTCACCTGCTCCACGCGGTGCAGGTTCTCCGAGCCAGAGGAGAAGAAGGAGAGGCGTCCTGGAGGAGGAGAGGAGGAGAGGAGTTAGAGGAGGAGAGGAGGAGAGGAGTTAGAGGAGAGGAGGAGGAGAGGGAGAGGCGTCCTGGAGGGGGAGTTAGAGGAGGAGAGGAGGAGAGTTAGAGGAGGAGAAGAGAGAGGAGGAGAGGCGTCCTGGAGGAGGAGAGGAGAGGGGGAGTTAGAGGAGGAGAGGAGGAGGAGAGGAGAAGAGGGGGAGTTAGAGGAGGAGAGGAGGAGAGGCGTCCTGGAGGAGGAGAGGAGAGGGGGAGGAGTTAGAGGAGGAGAGGAGAGGGGGAGGAGTTAGAGGAGGAGAGGAGGAGAAGGAGAGGCGTCCTGGAGGAGGAGAGGAGAGGAGAGGAGGAGTTAGAGGAGGAGAGGAGAAGAGGAGGAGTTAGAGGAGGAGAGGAGGAGGAGAGGGAGAGGGCGAGTTAGAGGAGGAGAAGAAGGAGAGGCGTCCTGGAGGAGGAGAGGAGAGGAGAGGAGGAGAAGAGGAGAGGAGGAGTTAGAGGAGTTAGAGGAGGAGAGGAGGGAGAGGCGTCCTGGAGGAGGAGAGGAGAGGAGAGGAGGTAGAGGAGGAGAGGAGGGAGAGGCGTCCTGGAGGAGGAGAGGAGAGGAGAGGAGGAGTTAGAGGAGGAGAGGAGGGAGAGGCGTCCTGGAGGAGGAGAGGAGAGGAGAGGAGGAGTTAGAGGAGGAGAGGAGGGAGAGGCGTCCTGGAGGAGGAGAGGAGAGGAGAGGAGGAGTTAGAGGAGGAGAGGAGGAGAGGCGTCCTGGAGGAGAAGAGGAGAGGGGGAGTTAGAGGAGGAGAGGAGGGAGAGGCGTCCTGGAGGAGGAGAGGAGAGGAGGAGGAGTTAGAGGAGGAGAGGAGAGGAGGAGAGGAGGAGTTAGAGGAGAGGAGGAGTTAGAGGAGGAGAGGAGGAGAAGGAGAGGCGTCCTGGAGGAGGAGAGGAGTTAGAGGAGGAGAGGGGGAGTTAGAGGAGTTAGAGGAGGAGGAGTTAGAGGAGAGGAGGAGTTAGAGGAGGAGTTAGAGGAGAGGAGGAGTTAGAGGAGGAGAGGAGGAGAAGGAGAGGCGTCCTGGAGAGGAGGAGAGGAGAGGAGGAGTTAGAGGAGTTAGAGGAGGAGAGGAGGAGAAGGAGAGGCGTCCTGGAGGAGGAGAGGAGGAGGAGTTAGAGGAGTTAGGAGGAGAGGAGAGGAGGTTAGAGGGGAGAGGAGGAGAAGAGGAGAGGAGGAGAGGAGGAGTTAGAGGAGAGGAGGAGAGGCGTCCTGGAGGAGGAGAGGAGAAGAGGAGGAGTTAGAGGAGAGGAGGAGTTAGAGGAGAGGAGGAGTTAGAGGAGGAGAAGAGGAGAAGAAGGAGAGGCGTCCTGGAGGAGGAGAGGAGAGGAGGAGGAGTTAGAGGAGGAGAGGAGAGGCGTCCTGGAGGAGGAGAGGAGAGGAGAGGCGTCCTGGAGGAGGAGAGGGAGGAGGAGTTAGAGGAGGAGAAGAGAAGAGGAGAGGAGTTAGAGGAGGAGAAGAAGGAGAGGCGTCCTGGAGAGGAGGAGAGGAGAGGAGGAGTTAGAGGAGGAGAAGAAGGAGAGGCGTCCTGGAGGAGGAGAGGAGAGGAGGAGTTAGAGGAAAGAGAGGAGGAGAGGAGTTAGAGGAGGAGAAGAAGGAGAGGCGTCCTGGAGGAGGAGAGGAGAGGAGGAGTTAGAGGAGGAGAAGAGAGGAGGAGTTAGAGGAGGAGAAGAAGGAGAGGCGTCCTGGAGAGGAGGAGAGGAGAGGAGTTAGAGGAGGAGAAGAGAGGAGTTAGAGGAGGAGAAGAGGAGAGGAGGAGTTAGAGGAGGAGAAGAGGAGAGGAGTTAAAGGAGGAGAAGAAGGAGAGGCGTCCTGGAGAGGAGGAGAAGAGGAGAGGAGGAGAAGAGGAGAGGAGTTAGAGGAGGAGAAGAAGGAGAGGCGTCCTGGAGGAGGAGAAGAGGAGAGGAGGAGAAGAGGAGAGGAGTTAGAGGAGGAGAAGAAGAGGAGAGGAGGAGTTAGAGGAGGAGAAGAGGAGGAGAGGAGTTAGAGGAGGAGAAGAGGAGAGGAGGAGTTAGAGGAGGAGAAGAGGAGAGGAGTTAAAGGAGGAGAAGAAGGAGAGGCGTCCTGGAGAGGAGGAGAAGAGGAGAGGAGGAGAAGAGGAGAGGAGTTAGAGGAGGAGAAGAAGGAGAGGCGTCCTGGAGGAGGAGAGAGGGAGGGGGTGAGAGGCATCACGCCACAGGAGAGGAGAGAGGGAGGGACAGCGGGTCCACGGGGGGGGGGGGGGTGAGAAGCATCACGTCACAGGACGGCAAAACGGGACAAGAACAAAAACAAGCGGCGACCTTTTAGCGATTGAGGAAACTATAAAAAGAAGAAAGGGTCACATTGGTTGCATTGTTAACTAGCTAACGTTTTAGTCAATTGGCATGAACACACACACACCCACACACACACCCACACACACACACACACCCCCACACACACACACACACACACCCACACACCTTCAGACACACACTTAGAATAGAATAGAAGTACTTTATTAATCCTGAGTGAGATTCAGCACTACAGATCGCTCAAAATAAACATTTAGGTCGTCAAAAATCAAAAATGAGAATAAGAGTACACGGTCAGAGATATACTTTACCGCGGCGGGGGTGAGTTCCTCCGCTGGGGGGGGGGGGGGCACACACTCTCTGTGACGGAGCACAGCGCGAGGAGAGCGTTTATAGGGGTGAACACTAGGAAAGCTGCAGGCCCAGATGGCATAACAGTGCAAATACCTAAGTCCTGTGCCAACCAGCTAGCCCCGGTGTTCACCACTATATTCAACCTATCCCTGGCCGAGTCCGTGGTCCCTGCCTGCTTCAAGGTGTCCACTATAATCCCTGTACCAAAGAAACCCTCCCCAGCAGGCCTGAATGACAACAGACCGGTGGCACTCACCTCTGTGGTCATGAAATGCTTTGAGAGGCTGGTCAAGGATCACATCTGTGCCTCCCTCCCCAGTGATATGGACCCATTGCGGTGTGCATACAGGACAAACAGGTCCACTGACGACGCGGTCTCCCAGGTACTGCACAGCACCCTCTCTCACCTTGACCGTCAGAAGGGGGGCTATGTGAGACTGTTGTTCATTGACTACAGTTCAGCTTTCAACACCATAGTCCCCACCAGACTGGTGGACAAGCTGACTGATCTGGGTCTGAACTCCACCCTGAGAACACAGCAGGGGACACACACACCGGTGTGGATTAATGGGACTATCGTGGACAGGGTGAGCAGTTTTAAGTACCTGGGACTCCACATCGCAGATGACCTGACATGGTCAATACACACAGACACAATTCAAAGTATCAGGGAAGATACTCCAGTACTTCTACTCTGGGGCTGTGGAGAGCATCCTGACTGGGACCTGGTTTGGCAACTGCAGTGCCCAGGACAGGAAGGCTCTACAGAGGGTGGTGCGCTCAGCAGAGCGTACTACGGGTATTGCACTACCACCCCTGCAGGACTTGTACACCAGGACGTGCAGATCCAGAGCCTGCAGAATAGTGAAGGACCCTCACCACCCCAACAACAGCCTGTTCAAGCTGCTGCGGTCAGACAAGCGCCTCCGCATACATGCAGCAAGAACAGAGAGACTCAGACTCAACTTCTTCCTCCAGGCCATCAGAACACTGAACTCTCCACTCACAAGCACACATGAACACACACACACACACACACCCTCACTTGCACTCTCACACACACAAATCCACTACAAAATGGTCACTTTAAAAACACAACTGTATATTTGTATATTATTGTGTATAGTACTCATTACCTTTATTTCTTAAGCTTAGCATTGTATTTTATTCTTGTAACTTTTTATCATGTCTATTCTATTTTATTATTACATTTTATTATTTGTATTTTTGCACCATCGAGGCGGGCATGGCCACCTACATGTCACTGCACGTCTCGTGTCATGTCTGTATGTGAGAAATACAAGTCTTGAATCTTGAATCGTTAGATCTAAATATGCATATACATTCTAAAATATAGCCTACAGTCCAAAAATATACAGTAGGGGAGCTCCAGTAGCTCACCACGTACCGCGAGTGCTATTTCAGCGCCGTGGACAACCGTGCTCGTCACGGATCTGGGGCTGAGCGAGTTCGAATCCCGGACTGCAGCCGTGCCTTTCCCAGAGTGTCTTCCCCCCCATCTGAACCCTTTCAGCCTGCTTCTGTCGGTCGAACTTGACCAAGTATAAATGCGATAAACGTATAAAAGAGCCAGGGAAATGGCCAAAGTTTAAAAAAAAATAAAAAATAAAATATACAGTAATATATGAATATATATATAATATATAAACCTCCATGCCAAATGTCAGCCTCCGAGGGCGAAACCTGTGCCGGTAGAGGGTGGGGACAGTGACACCTGCTGGTCGCAGCTATAAATACAAACAAACACGTCAAAGTAATTGGAAAAGGAGCGAAAGAGGGGATGAGGGCGGAAGACGAGAAGCCTTGAGAGAAGCTAGGGTTCAGTTTCAGGCGCCACATGCTGTAGGTGATTCTGACCGACACGACCGCAGTCCAGGACGTCGAGGTGAGCTGTCGGACATCTCGATTGGAACAAAACGCCTGCTCTCTCGGACATTAACATGCAGTCAGTGTGCTGTGTTACGGTTCCTTAAGGACAAGGAATAATGAATTCAGCTGAGGCTTTGCTCGACTGGACCGGATGATGGGACATTACCTTTTTATCAGCCAGCCTCATATCAGACACACAGGGCTAGATCCACAAAGAATGGATTGCACGGTGCTAATTGCACCCTTACTTACAATTCATTATGAAAATGGGGGACCCTGATGTAAACAAGACGAAAGTCTTTCTCTGGTCTGCATCCCCTTAACAATTGTGTGTATTGAGCCGTACTGTATTGTACCCATTCTGCAATCTGTTAATAAAGTTTTCATTCAATCAATCACCTGCGCTGTTTCTGAAATACTTTGTATTGTTGTGTATGTAACTATTATATACAGGTGCATCTCAATAAATTTGAATATAGAGGAAAAGGTTTTATTTCAGTAATTAAATTATATAAAAAAAAAAAAAAAAATTATATTTAAAATGTAAAATAATAAAAGAATGAAAATCATTATATTATATAGATTCATTACACACGAGTGAAATATTTCAAGCCTTTATTTCTTTAAATGTTGATGATTATGGCTACAGCTAATGAAAAACGAAAATTCAGTATCTGAACAAATTTGAATATTACATAAGACCAATAAAAAAAAAAAAGATAATATATTACAGAAATGTCGGCCTACTGAACAGAATATGCCCTAAATACTTGGACTGGGCTCGTTTTGCATGAATCATGGCATGGCATGGAGGCAACCGATATATTTACTCAATATTCAAATGTATTGAGATGCACCTGTATATGTGTGTAACTTGTAAAAGGTTTGGGGGTTATCTCATTAGAATTTTAATAAATAACCAGAATTGCATCCGAATTTCGTTGCTGTGTGTTCCCTGGGGTGGATGTTTTAGTTTCAGTATTCGTTTTATTTATTAAAATGTTGTATTATTATTATTGTTATTGTTATTGTTGTTGTTGTTGTTGTTGTTGTTGTTGTTGTTGTTGTTGTTGTTGTTGTTATTATTATTATTAAATGGATAAAATAATGGACAACAATGACTTAACAGATGAAAGAAAGGAGAATAATGACTTAACAGGTGAAAATAAAGAGAAGACTTAACAGAAAAAAGAAAGAATAAAGAATGACTTCACAGATAAAGAAGTAACTACTTCACAGATAAAGAAGTAATGACTTCACAGATAAAGAAGTAATGACTTCACAGATAAAGAAGTAATGACTTCACAGATAAAAGAAGTAATGACTTCACAGATAAAAGAAGTAATGACTTCACAGATAAAGAAGTAACTACTTCACAGATAAAAGAAGTAATGACTTCACAGATAAAGAAGTAATGACTTCACAGATAAAAGAAGTAATGACTTCACAGATAAAAGAAGTAATGACTTCACAGATAAAGAAGTAATGACTTCACAGATAAAAGAAGTAATGACTTCCCAGATAAAAGAAGTAATGACTTCCCAGATAAAAGAAGTAATGACTTCACAGATAAAAGAAGTAATGACTTCCCAGATAAAAGAAGTAATGACTTCCCAGATGGAGGACAGAGTGAGCGACAACACAAGACGCACAAGACGCTCCTTCCTCCTCTGGTGTCGGGAGAAAGGAGGGCATTTGGAGGAGCTGGAATTTGTCACACGGCTTTAATGAATTTCAATGAATTTATAAT
>NC_140174.1:2066747-2076747 GCF_963971535.1 Notolepis coatsorum | reverse complement strand
GGTGAGGGTGAGACAGCCTTGTGGTGCCCAGTCTGAGTGGGTGAGGGTGAGGGTGAGAGGAGACAGCCTTGTGGTGCCCCAGTCTGAGTGGGTGAGGGTGAGACAGCCTTGCGGTGCCCCAGTCTGAGTGGGTGAGGGTGAGGGGAGACAGCCTTGCGGTGCCCCAGTCTGAGTGGGTGAGGGTGAGGGTGAGAGGAGACAGCCTTGTGGTGCCCAGTCTGAGGTCTGACGACAGATGACATGAACATACTGTCGCCTCTCAGTAAACCAGTTGTAGATCCATCTCATGAGGATTCACATCCCTGCTACCCAGCGTCACGGTCAACAGATCTGCCTGGACCGTATTATTAAAAGGCAGATGAGAAATCAGCAAACAGTATATTATGCGCCACATAAGTCGACGGGGTTTCCAGGTGTTTGTAAACTCGGTTCAGAAGTGTTCCTGTTGCATCCTCCACCCCCCCCCCCCCCCCCCCCCCCCCCCCTCTTTGCTCCATTATGCAAATTGCAAAGCGTCGTTGGTTTCAGACTTTAACCCTTGTGTGGCGTTTTTGTTATTCACCCAATGTAGCAGATAGATAAATAGGTCATACATGTAGGTGTGCATTTGGTTATTATGTGGGTGGGTAGGTTTGTAGGCAGGTGGGTGGGTGGTTATGTATTATTATGTACGCAGTATACAGTATATGCATGCATGTACTGTGTGTATGTATGTTTGTGTTAACGTGTATCTTTTTAATGTATTCTGGTATTTTACAATATGTATATTTTTGTATGTTTGATTTTATAAAACAGGGGAAGTTCTCGATAAGCCTCTAGGCTTCTAACTTCTCCTTAACAATCGTTATAACTTATTATGTATTGTTTTTACTTTTGTTCAACTGTGTTAATACATAAATACAAATACAAATTACAAGCAATCTAGACAGCATATACTGTGTATGGTTCATATTTGCCATGTACCTCTGCTAGATCACATTAATCAATGCCCAAGTAGTACTATTCATTATTTTGTGATGAAGTGTGATGTCTGTGTAAAAAGAAATATATATATATTATTTATACAATCAAGACATGAATGGAATAAATCATATGTATCTTGAAAAATATAAATGAAGCAGCCAGTGGACCTTTTTGTTAAATGTATGGAAATTGGAAATTAGTATGGAAATTGGAAATTAGTATGGAAATATAAAAGGTGACTGGAGACAAGTTATGCTATTATAAGTTAAAATCATATAAACGATTTTATCTGTTTTGTTCTTATGGACTGATTATGGAATATGTATTCTATGGTTGGAGAATTGTTGTGATATTTGACTTATGAATATCGAGTGAGCTTTGATTCACTTGTTTTGTTTGTTGTGATGTTTTCTTGCGAGTACTTCAATGTTTGTGGTTTTATATTTATATTTTTTAAATGTTGGTGTTTGTATTTTAAATGTTTGGACCCCAGGAAAAGTAGTCTCACCTTGGTGTAGTCTAATGGGGATCCACAATAAAACAATTTAAAACAATAATATAAAAGTAATATAACCATGTATGTAGGGGTCCACAGTGTGGAAAATGTGTTATTTCATGTTCTTCACAGAACAGAGTCAAGGCCAATGAATCTCAACATTTTGGGAAATTATCTTACAGTCTTCTCCAGAGAGAGACAAGAAGATAGATACCAGCTTCCTCTCTGTGCGTTCAGTAGAAAGCTATCTGGCTGCACGTTAGCCTAGCTTAGCACAATGAATGGAAGCGGACAGTGCCGGCTAGCCTTCGGGAGAGGTGTTAGTCTGACGTCACTTTAGTTTCCCGCGAGGTCCACCCGTAGAGGGATCTATCATTGGGAAAATGTATTATCGGCTATTGTAACAATTCTGCCTCGTGAACATTGGCAAGCTTTCCATTTTTGCACAAAATGAGTTCCCCTCTACCACTAACATTGTTGTTTACGCATTTTTGGTTGAAATAAAATGATACGTAATTATTATTTTATGATTAATTGTTGAGTTATAGATTGTGGATGAATACACACAGAAAAGGTACACCACGCCAATGTTCAGGCTTTATTTGTTTTAAACGAGACGATTTAGAAATGTGTCCATTGGAAATACATTGCAATTTCAAGCGAGGTGGACCGGCTGGAAACAACAATGACGTAACCACGACTACACCTCCCTATAGACCAGGAAGTAACCACTACACCTCCCTATATACCAGGAAGTAACCACTACACCTCCCTGTAGACCAGGAAGTAACCACTACAC
This sequence comes from Notolepis coatsorum, assembly GCF_963971535.1. Taxonomy (NCBI): domain Eukaryota; kingdom Metazoa; phylum Chordata; class Actinopteri; order Aulopiformes; family Paralepididae; genus Notolepis; species Notolepis coatsorum. Next base: position 2,074,489 of record NC_140174.1, on the reverse strand, counting down.
CTCCCTATAGACCAGGAAGTAACCACTACACCTCCCTGTAGACCAGGAAGTAACCACTACACCTCCCTATAGACCAGGAAGTAACCACTACACCTCCCTGTAGACCAGGAAGTAACCACTACACCTCCCTATAGACCAGGAAGTAACCACTACACCTCCCTATAGACCAGGAAGTAAACACTACACCTCCCTATATACCAGGAAGTAACCACTACACCTCCCTATAGACCAGGAAGTAACCACCACACCTCCCTGTAGACCAGGAAGTAACCACTACACCTCCCTATAGACCAGGAAGTAACCACCACACCTCCCTGTAGACCAGGAAGTAACCACTACACCTCCCTATATACCAGGAAGTAACCACTACACCTCCCTATAGACCAGGAAGTAACCACCACACCTCCCTGTAGACCAGGAAGTAACCACTACACCTCCCTATAGACAAGGAAGTAACCACTACACCTCCCTATAGACCAGGAAGTAACCACTACACCTCCCTATAGACCAGGAAGTAACCACTACACCTCCCTATAGACCAGGAAGTAACCACTACACCTCCCTATAGACCAGGAAGTAACCACTACACCTCCCTATAGACCAGGAAGTAACCACTACACCTCCCTATAGACCAGGAAGTAACCACTACACCTCCCTGTAGACCAGGAAGTAACCACTACACCTCCCTATAGACCAGGAAGTAACCACTACACCTCCCTATAGACCAGGAAGTAACCACTACACCTCCCTATAGACCAGGAAGTAACCACTACACCTCCCTATAGACCAGGAAGTAACCACTACACCTCCCTATAGACCAGGAAGTAACCACTACACCTCCCTATAGACCAGGAAGTAACCACTACACCTCCCTATAGACCAGGAAGTAACCACTACACCTCCCTATAGACCAGGAAGTAACCACTACACCTCCCTATAGACCAGGAAGTAACCACTACACCTCCCTATAGATCCACAATAAAAACCACCATAAAATCCACTATTTTGCAACAGACCCCCAGACTAGGGATAAGATAAGGAACAACTCCCTCTAACCTAGCACTAGGGGGGGGGGGAGAGACCTCAGATGCGCTGTTCAAAAGGGATCCCCCACCAGGGTGTCAGTGATATATGGGTGTTGCTATGGATGATAGGAGGATGGAGAATAGAACAAGCAAATAATTGATAAGTATATGCATAAATCAAATAAAATCAAATGCATATGCATGCAAATGCATAATTTGTCTTAGTTAAATACTGAAGTCTTTAAGACAAATTAAAGTTAAAATAATAATAGAGGGTGCGGCTGGGTGGCGCAGCGGACATTGCGCTCGTCACCAACGCAAGAGACACCGGTATCGAATCCGGCTGTCAGCGTTGCCTCCGGCTTGGGCCGGCCGTCATACTGACTCAATTGGCAGAGTCAGCGGGTGGGAAGTCGATGGGTGGTAATCTGGACGTTGTAAACAGCGACTCCTACAGGTCGGTCAGGGCGCCTGCACAGCAGAGACAGGAAAATGGCGGGGGCAGTGTTACTCCTCGCCGAATGAGAGTCCACGCTGGCAGGTGAAAAGATGCGACAGGCTGCCTCCTCGTGTACCGGAGGGGACACACGTGATGCAAGGCTTCTATCCTCCCTACAACCGACCAGTGGGGGGCATATGCGAGCAACATTCAAGACAGGGGAGGGGAGAATTGGCACGGCTAAATTGGGACGGGAGAAAAATAGATTTATTTTTTTATTTTCTATAATAATAGAAGTAAGAACAATAAAAGCACAGGAATACAAGTGCTGGTGTGATAAAAATATGGTCCACGGCCACTCACTGTCCCCATGCGCACAATGCTCAACGATTAACCCTTTCAGATGCTGTCACAGCGCTCATGATCTCACAGCTGAGGTAAGAATCTTGAAACCCGAGCCTCCTCGTGACGACGTCACCATGGCTGCCGACAGATATATATATATATATATATATATATCTAAGTATCTGTATCTCATGAGGTCATCGCTCAGTCGCTCAGTGCCTGGGGTGATGTCAGTGTGAGTCTCTGGCATGATGGTAACTGTAGCCCGCTGCGTGACTCCTCCCACGCTCAGGAGGAACAGAGGCCACGCCCTCAGGAGGACCAGAGGCCACGCCCTCAGGAGGACCAGAGGCCACGCCCTCAGGAGGAACAGAGGCCACGCCCTCGTGGAGACACACAGGTGGTGTGATCTCACAGACAGACGCTAAACTATGGATCGCGGAATTGGGTTCCGCTGCTACGCTGCTACAGTACAATAATGTGTTGAATCACAATGTAAACCAGCACAAGATGACTCTATAACAGACGTACATTTAGACATTTTACATTTTAGCTGAGACTTTTATCCAAAGCGACTTACAAGTTCTGTACGACACGTCAGCAGGAAGGAAGGGTACAGCTCTATCAGCTGAGCAACAATGTTCATCAAACAGTGCTGAAACTCAAGTGCTGCAGTGTTGTACTGTATATGTATATGTACTGTAAGAGTGCACGATAGTAGAGGACATTCTATTTATTTATTAATTTGTTCAGATATTGATTGAAGAAGTGTGTCTTTAGTCGAGGGGCGAAAGAGTGTTCAGGTTTCGGCTGCGGTCCTAACTGTGGCGGGGAGTTCGTTCAAAGCGTTTTACAATTTTGTTCGTCACATTTCACCCGTTCACTCGACCACGTTCACACGCCGACGACGACGGAGGCGACCGCACGAGGTGCCGACCTGCTCATCGGGGGCAGTTAGGGGTTAAGGGTCAAGGTGCCGACCTGCTCATCGGGGGCAGTTAGGGGTTAAGGGTCAAGGTGCCGACCTGCTCATCGGGGGCACTTAGGGGTTAAGGGTCAAGGTGCCGACCTGCTCATCGGGGGCACTTAGGGGTTAAGGGTCAAGGTGCCGACCTGCTCATCGGGGGCACTTAGGGGTTAAGTGTCAAGGTGCCGACCTGCTCATCGGGGGCAGTTAGGGGTTAAGGGTCAAGGTGCCGACCTGCTCATCGGGGGCAGTTAGGGGTTAAGTGTCAAGGTGCCGACCTGCTCATCGGGGGCAGTTAGGGGTTAAGGGTCAAGGTGCCGACCTGCTCATCGGGGGCACTTAGGGGTTAAGGGTCAAGGTGCCGACCTGCTCATCGGGGGCAGTTAGGGGTTAAGTGTCAAGGTGCCGACCTGCTCATCGGGGGCACTTAGGGGTTAAGGGTCAAGGTGCCGACCTGCTCATCGGGGGCAGTTAGGGGTTAAGGGTCAAGGTGCCGACCTGCTCATCGGGGGCACTTAGGGGTTAAGGGTCAAGGTGCCGACCTGCTCATCGGGGGGCAGTTAGGGGTTAAGGGTCAAGGTGCCGACCTGCTCATCGGGGGGCAGTTAGGGGTTAAGGGTCAAGGTGCCGACCTGCTCATCGGGGGCAGTTAGGGGTTAAGTGTCAAGGTGCCGACCTGCTCATCGGGGGCAGTTAGGGGTTAAGTGTCAAGGTGCCGACCTGCTCATCGGGGGCAGTTAGGGGTTAAGGGTCAAGGTGCCGACCTGCTCATCGGGGGCAGTTAGGGGTTAAGGGTCAAGGTGCCGACCTGCTCATCGGGGGCACTTAGGGGTTAAGGGTCAAGGTGCCGACCTGCTCATCGGGGGGCAGTTAGGGGTTAAGTGTCAAGGTGCCGACCTGCTCATCGGGGGCAGTTAGGGGTTAAGTGTCAAGGTGCCGACCTGCTCATCGGGGGCAGTTAGGGGTTAAGTGTCAAGGTGCCGACCTGCTCATCGGGGGCAGTTAGGGGTTAAGGGTCAAGGTGCCGACCTGCTCATCGGGGGCAGTTAGGGGTTAAGTGTCAAGGTGCCGACCTGCTCATCGGGGGCAGTTAGGGGTTAAGTGTCAAGGTGCCGACCTGCTCATCGGGGGCAGTTAGGGGTTAAGTGTCAAGGTGCCGACCTGCTCATCGGGGGCAGTTAGGGGTTAAGGGTCAAGGTGCCGACCTGCTCATCGGGGGCAGTTAGGGGTTAAGTGTCAAGGTGCCGACCTGCTCATCGGGGGCAGTTAGGGGTTAAGGGTCAAGGTGCCGACCTGCTCATCGGGGGCAGTTAGGGGTTAAGGGTCAAGGTGCCGACCTGCTCATCGGGGGCACTTAGGGGTTAAGGGTCAAGGTGCCGACCTGCTCATCGGGGGGCAGTTAGGGGTTAAGTGTCAAGGTGCCGACCTGCTCATCGGGGGCAGTTAGGGGTTAAGTGTCAAGGTGCCGACCTGCTCATCGGGGGCACTTAGGGGTTAAGGGTCAAGGTGCCGACCTGCTCATCGGGGGGCAGTTAGGGGTTAAGGGTCAAGGTGCCGACCTGCTCATCGGGGGGCAGTTAGGGGTTAAGGGTCAAGGTGCCGACCTGCTCATCGGGGGCAGTTAGGGGTTAAGTGTCAAGGTGCCGACCTGCTCATCGGGGGCAGTTAGGGGTTAAGTGTCAAGGTGCCGACCTGCTCATCGGGGGCAGTTAGGGGTTAAGGGTCAAGGTGCCGACCTGCTCATCGGGGGCAGTTAGGGGTTAAGGGTCAAGGTGCCGACCTGCTCATCGGGGGCACTTAGGGGTTAAGGGTCAAGGTGCCGACCTGCTCATCGGGGGGCAGTTAGGGGTTAAGTGTCAAGGTGCCGACCTGCTCATCGGGGGCAGTTAGGGGTTAAGTGTCAAGGTGCCGACCTGCTCATCGGGGGCAGTTAGGGGTTAAGTGTCAAGGTGCCGACCTGCTCATCGGGGGCAGTTAGGGGTTAAGGGTCAAGGTGCCGACCTGCTCATCGGGGGCAGTTAGGGGTTAAGTGTCAAGGTGCCGACCTGCTCATCGGGGGCAGTTAGGGGTTAAGTGTCAAGGTGCCGACCTGCTCATCGGGGGCAGTTAGGGGTTAAGTGTCAAGGTGCCGACCTGCTCATCGGGGGCAGTTAGGGGTTAAGGGTCAAGGTGCCGACCTGCTCATCGGGGGCAGTTAGGGGTTAAGTGTCAAGGTGCCGACCTGCTCATCGGGGGCAGTTAGGGGTTAAGGGTCAAGGTGCCGACCTGCTCATCGGGGGCAGTTAGGGGTTAAGGGTCAAGGTGCCGACCTGCTCATCGGGGGCACTTAGGGGTTAAGGGTCAAGGTGCCGACCTGCTCATCGGGGGCACTTAGGGGTTAAGGGTCAAGGTGCCGACCTGCTCATCGGGGGCACTTAGGGGTTAAGTGTCAAGGTGCCGACCTGCTCATCGGGGGCAGTTAGGGGTTAAGGGTCAAGGTGCCGACCTGCTCATCGGGGGCAGTTAGGGGTTAAGGGTCAAGGTGCCGACCTGCTCATCGGGGGCACTTAGGGGTTAAGGGTCAAGGTGCCGACCTGCTCATCGGGGGCACTTAGGGGTTAAGGGTCAAGGTGCCGACCTGCTCATCGGGGGGCAGTTAGGGGTTAAGTGTCAAGGTGCCGACCTGCTCATCGGGGGCAGTTAGGGGTTAAGGGTCAAGGTGCCGACCTGCTCATCGGGGGCAGTTAGGGGTTAAGGGTCAAGGTGCCGACCTGCTCATCGGGGGCAGTTAGGGGTTAAGTGTCAAGGTGCCGACCTGCTCATCGGGGGCACTTAGGGGTTAAGGGTCAAGGTGCCGACCTGCTCATCGGGGGCAGTTAGGGGTTAAGGGTCAAGGTGCCGACCTGCTCATCGGGGGCACTTAGGGGTTAAGGGTCAAGGTGCCGACCTGCTCATCGGGGGGCAGTTAGGGGTTAAGGGTCAAGGTGCCGACCTGCTCATCGGGGGGCAGTTAGGGGTTAAGGGTCAAGGTGCCGACCTGCTCATCGGGGGCAGTTAGGGGTTAAGTGTCAAGGTGCCGACCTGCTCATCGGGGGCAGTTAGGGGTTAAGTGTCAAGGTGCCGACCTGCTCATCGGGGGCAGTTAGGGGTTAAGGGTCAAGGTGCCGACCTGCTCATCGGGGGCAGTTAGGGGTTAAGGGTCAAGGTGCCGACCTGCTCATCGGGGGCACTTAGGGGTTAAGGGTCAAGGTGCCGACCTGCTCATCGGGGGCAGTTAGGGGTTAAGTGTCAAGGTGCCGACCTGCTCATCGGGGGCAGTTAGGGGTTAAGTGTCAAGGTGCCGACCTGCTCATCGGGGGCAGTTAGGGGTTAAGTGTCAAGGTGCCGACCTGCTCATCGGGGGCAGTTAGGGGTTAAGGGTCAAGGTGCCGACCTGCTCATCGGGGGCAGTTAGGGGTTAAGTGTCAAGGTGCCGACCTGCTCATCGGGGGCAGTTAGGGGTTAAGGGTCAAGGTGCCGACCTGCTCATCGGGGGCAGTTAGGGGTTAAGGGTCAAGGTGCCGACCTGCTCATCGGGGGCACTTAGGGGTTAAGGGTCAAGGTGCCGACCTGCTCATCGGGGGGCAGTTAGGGGTTAAGTGTCAAGGTGCCGACCTGCTCATCGGGGGCAGTTAGGGGTTAAGTGTCAAGGTGCCGACCTGCTCATCGGGGGCACTTAGGGGTTAAGGGTCAAGGTGCCGACCTGCTCATCGGGGGGCAGTTAGGGGTTAAGGGTCAAGGTGCCGACCTGCTCATCGGGGGGCAGTTAGGGGTTAAGGGTCAAGGTGCCGACCTGCTCATCGGGGGCAGTTAGGGGTTAAGTGTCAAGGTGCCGACCTGCTCATCGGGGGCAGTTAGGGGTTAAGTGTCAAGGTGCCGACCTGCTCATCGGGGGCAGTTAGGGGTTAAGGGTCAAGGTGCCGACCTGCTCATCGGGGGCAGTTAGGGGTTAAGGGTCAAGGTGCCGACCTGCTCATCGGGGGCACTTAGGGGTTAAGGGTCAAGGTGCCGACCTGCTCATCGGGGGGCAGTTAGGGGTTAAGTGTCAAGGTGCCGACCTGCTCATCGGGGGCAGTTAGGGGTTAAGTGTCAAGGTGCCGACCTGCTCATCGGGGGCAGTTAGGGGTTAAGTGTCAAGGTGCCGACCTGCTCATCGGGGGCAGTTAGGGGTTAAGGGTCAAGGTGCCGACCTGCTCATCGGGGGCAGTTAGGGGTTAAGTGTCAAGGTGCCGACCTGCTCATCGGGGGCAGTTAGGGGTTAAGTGTCAAGGTGCCGACCTGCTCATCGGGGGCAGTTAGGGGTTAAGTGTCAAGGTGCCGACCTGCTCATCGGGGGCAGTTAGGGGTTAAGGGTCAAGGTGCCGACCTGCTCATCGGGGGCAGTTAGGGGTTAAGTGTCAAGGTGCCGACCTGCTCATCGGGGGCAGTTAGGGGTTAAGGGTCAAGGTGCCGACCTGCTCATCGGGGGCAGTTAGGGGTTAAGGGTCAAGGTGCCGACCTGCTCATCGGGGGCACTTAGGGGTTAAGGGTCAAGGTGCCGACCTGCTCATCGGGGGGCAGTTAGGGGTTAAGTGTCAAGGTGCCGACCTGCTCATCGGGGGCAGTTAGGGGTTAAGTGTCAAGGTGCCGACCTGCTCATCGGGGGCAGTTAGGGGTTAAGTGTCAAGGTGCCGACCTGCTCATCGGGGGCAGTTAGGGGTTAAGGGTCAAGGTGCCGACCTGCTCATCGGGGGCAGTTAGGGGTTAAGTGTCAAGGTGCCGACCTGCTCATCGGGGGCAGTTAGGGGTTAAGTGTCAAGGTGCCGACCTGCTCATCGGGGGCACTTAGGGGTTAAGGGTCAAGGTGCCGACCTGCTCATCGGGGGGCAGTTAGGGGTTAAGTGTCAAGGTGCCGACCTGCTCATCGGGGGCAGTTAGGGGTTAAGTGTCAAGGTGCCGACCTGCTCAT
>NC_140174.1:2056747-2061747 GCF_963971535.1 Notolepis coatsorum | reverse complement strand
TATGTCTGCTAAACGTGATTATTGTACTGTAATGAGAGCTATTTTATTGCACTACTTTTATTCTGTGATTTTATATGCCGTGATTTCAATGTAGTGTCAATTCTATGCTCATGTTATGCCTATTTTTATGTCTGCACTTTATTGATTGATTGAAGTTTATTTCAAATATGCAACATAACAAACAAACATCAAGTACATATATAGCCTTAAGCCGTTCAAATAATAAATGTATATATATAAAAATATTAATAACAAAGAAACTACATAATAACAAACTAAACTACAGAAAATAGCTATTAGAATAATAAATAAAGCTAGTTACCTTGAATCGACAAATCCATTATTCATAAAGTCCTGCACATTAAAATGTGTAGATATGGTTTACATAAAAACCTTGGAGATCATTTTTCGTGCTTAGAGTAAGAACCTACCAGCTTGTATTCAATGTCTCTTTCAACCAAGAGAAGGCAAGTATAATTTGAGAGGGTTGTGTATTCTTAAAACATATAAAAAGGTAAGAACTAATGTAAAAGCTAGATGCGTTTCAATCTGGGAGTTAAATTGTGGAGTCTTAGTGGCGGGTTGAACTTGTGTACCTCTCAGGTGAGATTAAAAAAGGCCCTGAAGGATAAAATAATTCAGGAGTACAGTTGAGTAAAACATTAAAAAGAAAATTCTCTTAAAGAAAAAGAAACCAAAATTATATCTTGCAGCATATTTTAAGTTTTTCTTTCTTATATTAAAGTATATTTGGTTTTAAGAATTGTAAAGGATGGGCAAAAATAAGCACGTGCTTCAGCCTATTCCTCTTTTCAGTCATTGAGTTTGGATTTTGTGTGTGAGCTTACTGTGAATATGTACATTTGTGATTTTGATTTATCTGTAAACAAAGACCGAAAATAAAACGATTCATCATCTATTCATCATCATCTAAAACAAACAAAAAAGTCTAACTAATTTTTTTTTTCATTTACACTTGTTGTATACATTGTTCTTATTCTGCCTATTGTATATGCCTGTTTGCCTATGTCTATTTTGTGTCTATTTTACTGCTGTGAGGCACTTTGGGCTGCAGGCGATGAGAGCAGAGCTGCTGGCGATATTTTGAAAAAAACGTGCGTGTAAAAGATGGCGGTTCACGCGCAAATCTTCTTTTCTACCTAAAGTTGAACAGTAAGATTGCTACGCTATTGCTGGATCTCAGCTTGATCTGCAACGTTTAGTCTGAAAGTTAGATCTGAATTAGATCTGAAACAGAGAGGTATAGAGGCTGCTAGAAAGCATAATCTCTTTTTTTTCCAGCATAAAACTTTAAAAGACATGTTATGGGGACCTCAAAGACCTATATTAACGTGTTGAACAGGACTAAAATATGTCCCCTTTAACGTCAGAGTGGTTCAGCTTCTTCCCCCAGGCCATCAGAGCCTTGAACACTGAACTCTCCACACACAAGCACACATGAGCACACACACACAACACACACACTGTACACGCTCACACACTAGCAGCCACTTTAACATGAGCAAGCACACACTCATGCTGCACATGTAGCAGAGTGAAGTTGTTATGCTAGAATCATGGACAGAAACTGTTATCTTTTATCTTAAATAAGTAGGCCAAAACGGAAACACTCTTACTTTGAAGGAACAAAGTGGACCGAGCTCACTCTAGTGTTGTGGAGGGGTGCCTTGGTTACTAGTTTATATTAATTTCCTCACATTGAGTTATTGATTCTCCAAACGAAATCCCTTTTGGGTCTTTTATAATGGGTTTAGAGAAGATAGGATATCTTTCCATTGAATATTTGTTGTATTGTAAATACGTTCAACTAATGTACACAATGGTTTAGCCGGTTTGTCGACGAGAGACACGCCGGCGGAAGTGCTCGCTCTCTTTGAGATTGCGATCACGAGAGCACAGGTACGCACTTTCGGTTACCTAATATGGGATTTCATTGCAATGTATAACTTGTAAATTGATTATGTTTTGGTTTTGGTACTGAAATACCCTGTTGTGTAATGACATTAATTCGCCCTGTGTAAAACAGCCATAGTACGTTCGTGTACTAACTCAGTATTCTGTTTGGCAAATACCAGGTGGACTAAACCACGGTGACGATGGTCGATAACGCCATGTTGTGTGTATGCCGTTTGTGGTTCATTAACAGGTATGAACCGTGGTTTTTGTATTTTGGTTTAATTAATGTTTACACACTGCCTTTCATTTCATATTGTATCATATGTTTTTGCTGAAGCTGACTTGTACTGAGCTACATGTATTTAATGATTGTAACTGTAGACGGCGCGCTGTTTTGAATGTGCGCGCGCGCGCTCTTTGAGATTGCCGATCACGAGAGCACAGGTGGACTGCACGTTGATGATGGTCGCTAACGCCATGTTTTGTGTACGTGCTGTTTTGGTTCGCTAACAGGAAATAAAACACCATCAACTGAGTACCGTTGTCCGTGTCTACGTCCACCTCACACCAGACACAACGCAGATTCGATCACGCTACACACACGCCCACACTTATGGCCACTAAGGTCACTTTAAAAATAGTATAGCATAACCTGAGATTGTATATAACTATGTACAAATACCGATATGTTACTTGTTTATTGCACAATATTGTTTTATTGGATTCTATTATATGTTGTTACTACTGTATTGCACATCGTTGCGGGCAAGACCACCTTCATTGTATACTTGTATGCCGTGACAAATAAAACTCTTGACTTGACTTGACTTCAAGTGAGAGCAGGCTAGCTGCGCTAACATACTGACGGGCAAAAGTAGAGACTGGGAACTTTCTCAATTCCCTTCTACCAAATGCAGACCCAGACCCATAACATCTCCAGAACCGAATTAAAAACCGTTAGGATAAGGTCATGTTCGAATACTCTAACGAGGATGGATACTGTTAACAACCACACAAGGGGGCTCTCTAGTCTAGACACGTATCTTAACTGGCAGAACCTTCAGGCTGATGGGCAGGAAAGGACTTTGTAAAAACCCAGAGTTCACACAAGCAGAGCGGCTACTGCTCAGTACAGCAGAGAGCACTGCAGCTCCATCAGCGCCAAAAGGTTGGTTGTGAATAAAAGCCAAACCACGTTCCATTGGCCTCCACATCCAAAACTCACTTTCATTATGTCGTCGAGATTATATTCCGTGGTGGACGAGGCAAGAGCTAAACGAAAAGCCGTCTATGACGGTACTCGCTGTAATAGCGAGGTGATTGATGGGGGAGAAAAAGCACCACTAAGAGATGTTAGAATCAATTTAAAGTTTGGGGGTTGGCCATTTAGCCCCAAAATGGCGGCAGACGGGGAAGAGAGTGAGCACTCTTGGAGGAGGAGGAGGAGGAGGAGGAGGAAGAGGAAGGGGGAGGAGGAGGAGGCAGGGGAGAGGAGGAGGAGGAGGAGGCAGGGGGAGAGGAGGAGGAGGAGGAGGAGGCAGAGGGAGAGGAGGAGAGGAGGCAGGGGGAGAGGAGGAGGAGGAGGAGGAGGCAGGGGGAGAGGAGGAGGCAGGGGGGAGAGGAGGAGGAGGAGGAGAGGAGGAGGAGAAGAGGAGGCAGGGGGAGAGGAGGAGGAGGAGGCAGGGGGAGAGGAGGAGGCAGGGGGAGAGGATGAGAGGAGGAGGCAGGGGGAGAGGAGGAGGCAGGGGGAGAGGATGAGAGGAGGAGGCAGGGGGAGAGGAGGAGGCAGGGGAGAGGAGGCAGGGGGAGAGGAGGCAGGGGGAGAGGGAGGAGGAGGAGGAGGAGGCAGGAGGAGGAGGAGGAGAGGAGAGGGGAGGAGGAGGAGGAGGCAGGGGGAGAGGAGGAGGCAGGGGGAGAGGAGGAGGAGGAGGAGAAGAGGAGGAGGAGGAGAAGAGGAGGCAGGGGGAGAGGAGGAGGAGGAGGAGGAGGGGGAGAGGAGGAGGAGGAGGAGAAGAGGAGGCAGGGGGAGAGGAGGAGGAGGAGGAGGAAGGGGGAGAGGAGGAGGAGGCAGGGGGAGAGGAGGGGGAGGAGGCAGAGGGAGAGGAGGAGGAGGAGGAGGAGGAGAAGGCAGGGGGAGAGGAGGAGGAGGAGGCAGGGGGAGAGGAGGAGGGGGAGAGGAGGAGGAGGAGGAGAAGGCAGGGGGAGAGGAGGAGGAGGAGGAGAGGAGGAGGCAGGGGGAGAGGAGGAGGCAAGAGGAGAGGAGGAGGAGGAGAGGAGGAGAAGGAGGAGGAGGCAGGGGGAGAGGAGGAGGAGAGGAGGAGAGGAGGAAGCAAGAGGAGAGGAGGAGGAGGAGGAGGCAGGAGGAGAGGAGGAGGAGGAGAGGAGGAGGCAAGAGGAGAGGAGGAGGAGGAGGAGAGGAGAGGAGGAGGCAAGAGGAGAGGAGGAGGAGGAGGAGGCAGGAGGAGAGGAGGAGGAGGAGAGGAGGAAGGGGGAGAGGAGGAGGAGAGGAGGAGGAGGAGAGGAGGAGGAGAGGAGGAGGCAGGGGAGAGGAGGAGGAGGAGGAGGAGGAGGAGGGGAGGAGGAGGAGGAGGAGGCAGGGGGAGAGGAGGAGGGGGAGGAGGAGGAGGCAGGGGGAGAGGAGGCAGGGGGAGAGGAGGAGGAGAGGAGGCAGGGGGAGAGGAGGAGGAGGCAGGAGGAGAGGAGGAGGAGGCAGGAGGAGAGGAGGAGGAGGCAGGGGGAGAGGAGGAGGGGGAGAGGAGGAGGCAGGGGGGCGTCGTGGCTCAGGGGTAGAGCGGGTTGTCCAATGATCCAAGGGTTGGTGGTTCGAATCCCGCTCAAGCCCATGTCCATCCCACTGCCGTTGTGTCCTTGGGCAAGACACTTAACCTACTTGCCTCGTATGAATGTGTATGCATGTGAATTAATGTTGGTGGTGGTCGGAGGGGCCGTAGGCGTTGATTATTCGCCACGCTTCCGTGAGTCTGCCTCAGGGCAGCTCTGGCTGCAATTGTAGCTTACCACCACCGGTATGACTGTGTATGAACGAATAATGGACTCTGTGAAGCGCTCTGGGTCAGTGAAGA